>NC_090731.1:121855394-121862894 GCF_036898095.1 Palaemon carinicauda
AAGTATCTGGAAGTAATTTTAGTATTCCGGTAGTGTTTTGAACGGTACAGAAGCAGTCAGAGTGGGGATCTTTAAATATTTTCAGTCTTGTGAAGCGTATTAAATGACATAGATGCACTCAGTGTAAGGATATAATTTTAATTTTAGTATAATGGTAGCGTTTTGAACGTTATAGATGCAGTTAGAGTAAGGATCCGGAAGTGACTGTAGTCCTCTGGAAGCGTTTTAAACGTTATAGAAACCATAATAGTAAGGATCTGGCCGTAATTTTGTCTTCTGGAAGTGTTTTAAAAAGTTATAGATGCAGTCAGAGTAAGGATCTGGAAGTAATGATAGTCTTCTGGAAGCGTTTTTAAACGTTGTAGATGCAATTAGAGTAACGATCTGAAAGTAATGTTAGTATTCTGGGAACGTTTTAAACGTTATAGAAGCTTTAAGTGTAAGGATCTGGAAGTAATAATGTCTTCTGGGAGCTTTTTAAACGATACACATGTAGTCAGAGTAGGATCTTACAGTGATTCTAGTCTTCGGGAAGCGTTCTTAACAATATAGATTCAGTCAGAGTAAGTATTTGGAAGTAATTTTAGTATTCCGGTAGTGGTTTGAACGTTATAGAAGCAGTCAGAGTGAGGATCTCTAAGTAATTTTAGTCTTGTGAAGCGTTTTATATGATATAGATGCACTCAGTGTAAGGATCTAAACAGTAAGTTTAGTCTTATGGAAGCGTTTTGAACGTTATAGATGTAATCAGAGTAGTGATCTAGCAGTTAATTTACTCTTCTGGAAGTGTTTTAAAAGTTTTAGATGCTGTCATAGTAAGGATGTAGAAGTAATATTTGTCATCTGCAAGCGTTTTAAACGTCATATATGTAGTCAGAGTAAGCATCTGTAAGTACTTATAGTGTTTTGGAATTCTAAGGATTTCTGAGTAATTTTAGTTATGTAGAAGCGTTTTAAACGATATGGAGGCAGTCAGAGTGAGGATCTGGATGTAATTTTGGTATTTTGGAAGCGTTTTTAACGTTTTTGATGCAGTCAGAAAAGGATCTGGCAGTGATTTTAATGTTAAGGAAGCATTTTAAAAGTTATAGATGCAGTCAAAGTAAGAATCTTAAAGTAATATTAGCGTACCGGAAGCGTTTTAAACGTTATAGATGCAGTCAGAGTATGGATCTGCAAGTACATTTAGTCTTCTGGAAGCGTTTTATACGTTATAGATGTAGCCAAAGTAAGGATGTGGAAGTAATTGTAGTCTTCTGGAAGCGTTGCAAATATTATAGAAGTAAACAGAGCAAGGGTTTAGATGTAATTTTAGTCTTCTGGAAGCATTTTAAACTTTATAGATTCAGTCAGGTAAAGGATATGGAAATTATTTTTGTGATCTTGAAATGTTTTGAACTTTACAGATTCAGTCAAATAAAGGATCTGGAAATAATTTTAGTCTTCTGGAAGTGTTTTAAACGTTGGAGATGCAGTCAGGGTAAGGATCTGGAAGTGATTTTAGACTTTTGGAAGCATTTTAAATGTAAGTTAAGTAGTCATAGTATTGATATGGCAATGATTTTAGTCTTATGGAAGCTTTTTATACGTTATAGATATAGTCAGTGTAAGGATCTGGTAGTAATTTTAGTTTTCTAGAACCGTTTTAAACGTCATAGATGTAGTTAGATAAGTATCTGAAAGTAATTTTAGTCTTCATGAAGCATTTTAAACCCAATCGATGCAGTCAGTGCTTGGATCTGGAAGTAAATTTAATCTTGTGGAAGCGTTTTAGACGTTATAGACGCCTTCAGAGAAAATATCTGGCAGTGATTTTAGTCTTCTACAAGTGTTTTACACTTAGACATTTAGGATCTGGAAGCAATGTTAGTCCTCTGGAAGCGTTTCAACGTTATAGATGAGCTCAAAGTAAGGATCTGTTAGTAATTTTAGTCTTCAGGAGAGATTTTAAACGTTATAAGTGCAGTCAGAGTAAAGATTTGGAAGAAATTTTAGTCTTTTGGAAGCGTTTTAAACGTTACAGATGCAGTCAGGGTAAGGATCTGGAAGTAATTTTAGTGTTCTGGAAACGTTTTAAACTTTACAGATTCAGTCAGAGTAATAACCAGAAGTAATTTTAGTCTTCTGGAAGCGTTTTAAAAGCTAAAGTTGTAGTTAGACTAAGGATCTGGAAGTAATTTTAGTGTTTTAGAAGCATTATAAACGTTATATATACAGTCAGAGTGATGATCCGGAAATAATTTCAGTCTTTTATAAGCGTTTTAAATGTTATAGATGCAGTAAGAGTAAGGGTCTGGCAGTGATTTTAGTCTTCTAGAAGCATTAAAATTATATGGATGCAGTCAGAGTAAGAATCTGGTGGTGATTTTATTCTTCTGTAAGAGCTTTAAACGTTATAGAGTGCGTCAGAGTAAGGATCTGGAAGTAATTTTAGTGTTGTGTAAGCGTTTTAAACGTAATAGATGCTGCCAGAATAAGGATCTGGAAGTATAAATTACTTATAGATCCTCACTCTGACCACATCAATAACATTTAAAACGCTTCAAGAAGACTAAAATCACTGCCAGATCCTTACTCTGACTGCATCTGTAGCGTTTGAAGCACTTCCAAAAGGCTAAAATTACTTCTGGATCCTTACTCTGACTACATATTTAACGTTTAAAACACTTCCAGATGACCAAATTACTTCCAGATCATAACAGACTGCATCCATAACGTTTGAAACTATTCCAGAAGACTAATATTACTTCTAGATCCATACTCCGATTGCATATATAGCGTTCAAAGCACTTCCAGAAGTGTTCTATAAACGTTTTAAACGTAATAGACGTAGTCAAAGTAGGAATCTTGTAGTGATCATAGTCTTCCGGAAGTGTTTTAAACGTTTTAGACTCCGTCGTCAAGGATCTTGACGTGATTTTAGTCTTTTGAAAGCGTTTTAACGTTTTATAATTATGCACTCAATGTCAGAATCTGGAAGTAATTTTTGTCTTTTGGAAGCGTTTTAATCGTTATAGATGCAGTCAGTGTAAGGATCTGGAAGAACTTTCAGTGTTCTGGAAGTATTTTAAGCATTATAGATTCAGTCACAGTTGGGATCTGGAAGTAATTTTAGTTATCTGGAAGCGTTTTAAACATTATAGATGCAGTCAGAGTAAGGATTTGGAAGTATTTTTAGTCTTGTGGAAGTGTTATAAACGTTATATATGTAGTCAGGGTAAAGATGTTGATGTAATTTTAGTCTTCTTGGAGGGTTTTTACACGTTACAGATGAAGTCAGAGTAAGGATCTGGAAGTAATATTAGTCTTCTGGAAACTTTTTTAACGTCGTGTATGTAGTCAGAGTAAAGATCTGGCAGTAATTTTAGTTTTCTGGAAGCGTTTTAAACGTTATGGATGCAGTCAGAGTAAGGATCTGGAAGTAATTTATGTTTTCTGGAAACGTTTCAAACTAATAGATGCAGTCAAAGTTAAAATATGGAATTAGTTTTAGTCTTTAGGAAGCGTTTTGAAAAGTATATGTGTAATCGGAGCAAGGATCTGGAAGTAATTTTAGTCTTCTTGAAGCGTTTTGAACGTTAATAATTCACTCAGATTAAGGATCTTGAAGTAATTTTAGACTTCTGGAAGCGTTTTAAACGTTATAGATGTAGTCAGAGTAAGGATATGGAATTAATTCAATCGTTCAGGAAACGTTTGAAACGTAACAGATGCAGTCAGAAAAAAGAGTCGGGAAGTAATTTTAGCCTTCTAGAAGCATTTTGAATGTTATAGATGCAACCAGAGTAAAGATCTGGAAGTTATTTTAGTATTCTGGGATTGTTTTAAACGTTATAGATGTAGTTAGAGTAAGGATCCGGCTGTGATTTTAGTCTTCTGGAAATGTTTTAAACGTTATAGCTGCAGTAAGAGTAAGGATCTGAAAGTAATTTTATCGTTTTTGAAGCTTTCTAATCGTAATAGAGGTAGTCAGAGTAAGGATCTGACAGTGATTTCAGTCTTCTTGAAGCGTTCTTTAAGTTATAGATGCAGTCAGAGTAAGGATCTGGTAGTGATTTTAGTCTTTTACAATTGTTTTAAACGTTATAGATGCCGTCAGAGTAAGGATATGGAAGTAATTTTAGTCTCATGGAAGCGTTTTGAACGTTATAGATGCAGTTGAGGTAAGGATCTGGCAGTAATTTTATTCTTCTGGAAGCGTTTTAAACATTATAGATGTAGTCTGAGTAAGAGTTTGGACGTAATTTTAGTCTTCTGGAAGACTTTTGAACGTTATAGATGCTGTTAGAGTAAGGATCTGGCAGTAATTTTAGTCTTCTGTAAGCGTTTTGAACTTTCTAGATGCAGCTAGAATAAGGATATGAAAATAATATTTGTCTTCTGGGATCGTTGCAAACGTTATAGATGCAGTCAAAGTAATGATTTTGAAGTAATTTTACTTTTCTGGAAGATTTCAAACGTTATAGATGTTAGCAGAGTAAGGGTATGGAAGTTATTTTAGTATACTGTAAGGGTTTTAAACTTTATGGATTCGGTGAGAGTAAGGCTTTGGCAGTAAGTTTACTTTTCTGGAAACGTTTTAATCATTACAGATTCTGTGTGAGCAAATACAAAAATTAAGAGGCATAAATTACATGCGAAAGTCCATTATGGATATATTGAGTTAAGAGAAGTTGATGAAGGCATATCAATTTATCCCTCAGGAAAACATGTAAATGAGACAGAAAATATAATCATGGTAAACCAAGAAGTAACAACCGAGTCTGATGAGAAGAATAAAAAGTAGTTGCTGGTGAAGACATTTAATTAGAAGAAAAGTACACGCTTAGGCTCGCTTTACACTAGCGGTTTGAAAACGAGCAAAAGATACCGACATGCCAAAAATCATGTCTTCATGCGATCGGTTGTTTTCTCTGCGGTTCGTATGAATCACTCAAGAGAATTTTCAGTCTATCAGTGTATGTTCGAGATGGAGGACATAAAGAAGAAAGTGGTCTTCATATATACTATTAACCCCGTTTGTATTTATAGTTTTTTCACTAACCCTCGGCACAGGACCTTTCTTATCACGTTTTTATGCAACTGTAAATAGTAACCCATTAATGCACATATCAAGCAATGTAATCTAATAAAAGGAAATGTAAGCAAAATCCTACGAAAGGCTTTAGATAAAATTTTCAAATCTTAATGAGGCAGGTTTTATCCTTAGCTAGTAACACATACTTAGAGAGAGAGAGAGAGAGAGAGAGAGAGAGAGAGAGAGAGAGAGAGAGATTTTAGCTAGTAACACATACTTAGAGAGAGAGAGAGAGAGAGAGAGAGAGAGAGAGAGAGAGAGAGAGAGAGAGAGAGAGAGAGAGAGAGAGAGAGAGAGATTTACTTACGCTTCGTGCATTTCTTCATTATTTTATCCATTAACGCTGCAATTCAATTAGCAATTAATAGATAAAAGATATTGCATTTTTAGTTCTCAGAATTCGTAAACACAACTTTTGATGTCGGAACTTGGTCCTTTTGCATAGAAAATATGAAGTTGACTGTCTCAATGCTTTGTAATTATTTTTGTAGATGGCGACTCTTTCAGGACAATTTATATAATACTTTCTTCCAATTTAAAACCTCAGTATATGAGAAAATCGTACTTTCTTTACTTTAATCGGTTTTTATGTATATTCTTACACGAAGTATTTTAAACTTAGACTTTCATTAAACAGTAATGAAGGACTTTCCCTTTATAAATAAAGGGGGATTGATAATTTATTTTTCTAATAGTTATTGTCATCATAATTGTTACTGCCCTTTCATTGTTTTTTTATGGTTGTTTTAATATATATATCATAAAACATATGGAACTGAGACTATTCTAACGTCTGATAAAATAGATTAAAAACAAAAAATTAGCTGAAGCATGTGTATTACAAGTAAAGGTAACGATAGTTACGATACTGTGTAGTCATAGTGTTAGATATGATAGTGCTGTAGTTAGCATCACATGAGAGAATCATCCATACAGCAGTTTAAAGTACCTATTGCGGTTAAAAAGCTATGAGTAGCAATTGATATGAATCATGTAATGTTTAGATCTTGATGGATTATCTTTAAAGTATTTGTGCCTCGAAAATAAATGTTATCGTCATAGACAGTAATAAATTTGTATTCAAATAATGTTCATGACTAAACCACTTATCTCGTGAAAGGATATTGGATAAAAAAGAATAAAATATTTATTGTAAATATGATTTCAAACTAATATTCTCTTCAGTAGGTAATAGGTTGGCCAGGGCACCAGCCACCCGTTGAGATACTGACACTAGAGAGTTATTGGGTATTATGACTGGCCAGGCAGTACTACATTGGATCCTTCTTTCTGATTACGGTTCATTTTCCCATTTGCCTGCACACTCACACTCCGAATAGTCTGGCCTCTTCTTTACATATTTTCCTCTGTCTTCATACACCTGACAACACTGAGATTACCAAACAATTCTTCTTACTGCACTGTAATTGTTCAGTGGCCACTTACCTATTTGTAAAGGTAGAAGAGACTCTTTAGCTATGGTAAGCAGTTCTTCAAGGAGGACACTCCAAAATCAAACCATTGTTCTCTAATCTTATGTAGTGTGATAGCCTCTGTACCATGATCTTCCGCTGTCTTGGGTTAGAGTTGTCTTGCTTGAAGGTACACTCGGGCTCACTGTTCTATCTTATATCTTATTTATCTTCCTCCTTTTTTAAAAGTTTTTATAGTTTATAAAGTGATATTTATTGTAATATTGATGGTGGTCGTAATATAAGATTATAGTTATCTACTTTTGTTCCTCTGGGTTAAGAAAAAAACTATTTCATATAAATTATGAAGCTCTATGGAAAAGGGATTACCAGTGTTTATTGTTTTGAAGAGAGTAGCCTTGCTCATTACTTTGATTTCCTTATTTTATTAGTATAGAATTTTGAAAATGTCATTTAGTTGAAACCCAGTTACTCTTAATTTTATTTCTTGTGAAGGATAAAGGGATTCAAATTATATTTTCTTCACCTTTTGTATAAATGAGTATACCAGTAAGGAAGAAAAAAATTACATTCCTTCAATTAAAAATACTGTTATGCATATTAAGTCAAAGACATCAAAGCGCATCTGATTCAAGAAATATCATATTTTAGAATAATGATATAAAGTGTGATTCACTTTTCATTAATTCATCAATTTTCAGATCAATTCCATATCAACATTTTCGCTTTCTTTCAATTTATCATAACTAATCTTACTCAATATGCAAGTGCATTTCAATTATTCCTATTTTGCATATCAGCTTACTAAGCTGAAAGTTCAATAAATTATATGCAGAAACATCAAAATATTCGAGGTAATTAGCATCTTGTCACTCATGTTAATCCTCTTTGTGTGATAGATTATGTTTCAGTGTTGGGGCTTTGCGCTTACGACAAAGAAAAGTTAATTCATTCATCTATTTGTTCATCTATTCTAAATATATGGTGTTA
>NC_090731.1:121867894-121887894 GCF_036898095.1 Palaemon carinicauda
CCTTGGTATATATATATATATATATATATATATATATATATATATATATATATATATATATATATATATATATATATATATATATATATATATATATATATATATATATATATATATATATATATATATATATATATATATGTGTGTGTGTGTGTGTGTGTGTGTGTGTGTGTGTGTGTGTGTATGGCGAAGTACAAGATTATTGTGATTTCTGAATAAGTGTTTGTATATAAAAGACAATTTTAATGTGATGTGCTTGTGTTGCCTCAGGATACATTGGTATTAGGCATTAAATCAGTAGACTATTTCCAAGTGAGTTTGACTATATTCACTTTATGT
The DNA here is from genome assembly GCF_036898095.1 of Palaemon carinicauda. Classification (NCBI taxonomy): domain Eukaryota; kingdom Metazoa; phylum Arthropoda; class Malacostraca; order Decapoda; family Palaemonidae; genus Palaemon; species Palaemon carinicauda. Next base: position 121,868,234 of record NC_090731.1, read on the forward strand.
GATTTCGAAAAGATTGCTTGGAACAGGCAAAAAAAAAAAAAAAAAAAAAAAAAAAAAAAAAAAAAAAAAAAAAAAAAAAAAAAAACCCTACATAATTAAAATTTCTTATGTCTCAATCCATGTGACACTCAAGTCCTAAAATATATCATATATAAATTTAGTAGTAATGTTGTCTATCACATATCTGTTGTACGGTAAATACTGCATGTAAATAAAATCTTTTCCATCATAAATTGTTATCATTCATACTTTCATTACATACCTGTTATTATAACTTTTCATAAACAATCTCTTTCACGATTTATCTGTCAACATTTTTGTGTAATATTGACTCCCTTTCACAACATATTTCTTTCTCTATTATGTACAATACGTACCTGTTACCATTATTACATAATTCCTTTCCCCACATAACTGTTTTCATTTGAAGTGTATTATTAGTATTAGCATGGATACAAAATAACTTTCCTCATATATTTGCTTTTATCATTACGTAAAAAATTAAAAATCTATTTTTTACCTGTTATCATCAATTCTTACAGAAATTCACTTTCATAACATACCTGTGGCACCCTATCATATAAAATATGCCTCTTCCTACCCATTGATATTATTATAACATATATGAAGTATATTTCACAACATGCCATTTATCGTTGCCCCCAAAAAGCACCTTGCATCATATTCTTGTCATTAGAATAGGCATAAAATTCTCTTGTCATTAGAATAGGCATAAAATTCTCTTGTCATTTTTAGTTCTGCAAAATCTCTTATCCTAGTTTGTTTAGAAAATAACCACCACTACAGACCTGCTATCATCTGTAACAGAACGTTAAGCCTGGTCATCAAGTGGATGACATTAAAGGCTATCGTGTAGCTGATACATAGCCCTTTGTAGACCACGTTTAAAATGCTTATACAAATGCATAAAAACTTCATATTTATTCAATTCTGTAACTCATTACATCTTTCTTTCGTGTGAGTATAGGACTCAAAAGGAATGCCTCGAAGTATTATCTTAAAAAAAAAGGGTAAACGTGAGAAAGAATCTAATAATGGCCTAGATTGTCAACGTAGTTTGAGGTAGTGCATATTTGAACAGAACAAAAAATCGTGTATTGAAGTTTCTGGCCATAAGGAATTCGCTGCATAATAACATAATAATTCTCATCTTGTTCCGAGGGACAAACTGAGCATCATTAAGGGCCGCCTGTGGCCATAATACCTGGCTTAAAAAGAATAATGCAGATGATCTTTTGAAACATTTGTCCTCTGTAGCGAATATGCATTGAGATTTTAAGTAGGTATGTTTATATTTGTGATATAAATATTTGAATATGAATTCATTTTAACCATGATGATATGTAACGGTAGGAAACTGTTGAATATCAGCTGTTAAATTAGATAAATTGACAAGCAACGAGATTAACAGATTGACAGTAAAGAACTTAAATTGATGTAAAATTGAATATTGTATAATAATTTACATGATCGCTATAAATGATGATTGAAATTTAGTCATATTCTGATATGCAGTGTTTTTGGATGAGGTATATGTTAAACAATTTAGCAAAGATCATAATCTATATAAAAAAGCACTTTATAACATCGTTAGAACTGAGATTATTGTTCAGAAGTGCGGCAACAGAAATCTAATACGAAGAGAGACATTCAACTTTTCTGAAAGAGAAGGAGATGAATAATTTTCAAAAAATAAAACGTAAAGTAATGCATAGCTTTCTGAAATGTGAGAACCCCTTCGTTTATAATAATAATAATAATAATAATAATAATAATAATAATAATAATAATAATAATAATAATAATAATAATAAAAATGTCTTACTCCACCAATCAACAACAGCAGCGGAGGAGATACGAGCTCCACCCACAACCGACACGTAACTAAAATTATTATTTGGAACCTTCGAGAATGCTGGACGTTTTCGGTATTAATACTAAAGAAACCACTGGAAATGATCGGTAATAGAAAAGAGGAAATGAAGTATCAGCAACTGAACCTTTCTGGGAATCTTAGAGCCTCTGTCCAGGGTACATCTGCGGGTAGTCTATGACAAGGACCAAGATATACAAATGACTTTGAAGAAGACGACAAACTGGGATGTCGTTGGTAGCACTGCTTTATAATGTACATGATTAAAAAAAAATAAGGTATCGTTCTACTCCTATACTGTTAAAGATTTACTGTAAAAATGGTGAAAATCCTGGAATAAATGTTACCAGGCATTTGCAGAAAAAAGAAGAAAAATAAAAGCGGATATATTGACGTTAAGGAGTGATATTAAGGTCATCAACCAGTAAAAGATAATAGAAAAGTCGGGTAAGAAATACGGTCTCCTGTATTTTACTGCAATAACAGGATACACAATGAAAGTACCCGGCGTTCTTTATTCGAGAAGTACTGATTAAAAGAACACGATAAAAGGGATAAAGAAATTCTATTACAGAATTAATGTAACCGAGGCAAAAATAATCTAAAAATATCAATGCCCTACGATCATTTTGAATGAAACCTATCATTAATGGAAATAATTTTTTACGCTTTATGTTAAATGTTTGAAGGTTATGCTATGTTGTTGCAGCTATTAGCTCGAGCAACACTAGTATACGATAATGGTATTATATCATTAGTAAATAGATGGCACTTTTACCTGTAATTTACCTTTTTTTTCAATATTATCCTCAAATATTTTTCATTATTAATTTCATATAGAAGAAATGCTAATGTCAATATAACTACCTACTAAGAAGGAAAAAAAAGTGAATACTATAAGAAAAAGATCTTCGAAGCAGCAACTGACATAAATAAGTTATATCGTCTCCTGAATGGTATAATGGGAAATGTAAACGAAAAGAGGCTACCTGGTGGATACAGTGACCAGGAACTAGCAAGTAGTTTTCTAGTATTCTTTTAAAACCAAATTGAAAACATAACCAGGTCATATGTAAATACTCAACATCAGATTAATGAGACACCAGGCACTCAGACAAAATTGATACGATTTAACAACATAACACAAGATGACATCACCAGAAATATGAAGAGAGCAAAGAAAACAAACTGCACGATCGATCCCATGCCAATATGTTTAAAGGTTTAAAGGTCGCTCATGAATGGCAGAGGCAAAGGACAGTGATATTGCCCTAGCAATCAGGAAAATGCCCTAGAGACTGACCACATATTATATGATCAGCGCCCAAGACTCCTCTCCACCCATGCTAGGACCAGGGAGGGCCAGGCAGTGGCTGCTGATGACTCAGCAGATAGACCTATAGGCTCCCCCAAATCCCCAAACCTTAGCTCACAAGGATGGTAAGGTTGCAGACACTAATGGCACTAACGACTGGCAAACACCAGGAAGAGACGTTACCAATCAGGCCACAGTAATTGGAGAGAGAGAGACTTCTCTACTATGGGTTTCACAGACAGTGCCAGTGTGATTTTTTGCAATTATTCTGTAACGAACACTCGTATCATTACGAGATTTTACTATAGTGTATTACACCCAGTAAGGAAATTTATAGGAGTATCATGAATCATTTATTGTAAATAATAAAGACTTTTGTACCTATACCAAGAGGCAAAACTCATTAGCCAAGCAAGAAAACGAACACCAGGTTGAAAGAGCTCCGCCTGCCTACAACCCCCTTCACCTCCAACCCCCATTTTCATCCTTCCCTCTCCTTTCTTCCCTCACCTGCCCTACGTCTTTCCTTCTCTCTTTCTCTCTCTCTGAATGTTGCTTTGATTTAAACATATTTTTTTTTACAATTTTTTTTCATACAATCTAATAATAATTGACACTGTTGTATAAATGTAACAGTTCAGTGGTTGTTACCCTCCAGTTAACTTATTAATATCTATTTATACACTTATTTGCTTTCTCCCTCTCTCTGCCTGTCAGTTTCTACTAATGTGGGGAGTTGTACAGAGGCTTAACCAATTTTTCCTTTTGCCCCATGCTTTTGAAATTTAAAGTGTTTGCTAAATAGCAATATATATATATATATATATATATATATATATATATATATATATATATATATATATATATATATATATATTTATATATATATATATATATATATATATATATATATATATATATATATATATATATATATATATATATATATATATATATATTGTCTTTGAGTTTGAACAATATGTAATTGTACACAATTATATCATTGCATATTTCGGTATTGGGTATGAACATAGATGATAGGTATCCATAGGAAATGAGAAACAAAATCTTTATTTCAACTAATGCCACATATATCCCCCCACCCCCTAATTGAATTTGATTGAATATTGGTATCGACCGATGACGGGACTGGAATGTGGGTGGGGCATAACCTTCATATTTAATTTTTTTTTGTTTATTTTTTTGTGTGTTTTTTTTTTTTTTTTTTTAGTCTTCATCGCTTTCTAATAGCAAGTCAACTTTATCTTCAGTGTCACTGTCAAGCTTAATAATGACAGGATCAATACTGTCATGCATGTTATCTGTTGAACGATAACTATCCTCAAAAGCTCGTGATCGACGTACTGCCCCTGCCCATACATCACGAGTGACAGAGATCCTTTCCGCCTCTAATCTGGCATGTAGGTCGGCTCGGGTGAAACGTTGGAGTGAGGAGCGCACGTAACGTTTCATGTGTCCCCACACCTGCTCGATTGCATTGAGCTCTGGATGTGCGGGCGGCAGGCGGACGATTTCATGGCCACATTCTCGAATGGTGTTATCTACCTTGTACTTAGGCTCTGGCCTATTTTGACGGCATATGTATAGGAGTTCAGATCTTGTAGCATGTTGCGGGAAGGATATATTTCTGCGCTGTAACCATTCAATGAGGTCAGATTTCCTGGTAACTGTTGTGGGACAACGACTATCTTCTGTCATTATACTGTGGTATGGGGCATTGTCCATCACTAATACCGAAGGCTCCTCCAGGAGTGGCAGGAGCTGAGTTGTTAGCCAACGTAGGAATATATCGCCATTAATTTCCCCGTGGTAGTCGCCGCTGGTATTTTTAGCAGGGAAACTGAGGAAGGAACCGTCAATGAAGCCATCGGCTGTACCACCTGCGACTACCACGAAACGTTCCCCTTCACCTGGTGGCACCTGAAGGCTGTGATTGGCACTGGTATTAGGCTGCGTGGTATCCACCCATTCCATGTTATGGCTCATTCTGGTTGTGAACCACGTTTCATCCAGGTACACTACCTCCCTGCCGTCTTCCCTATGTCTTTTAAGGTCCCGCAGGGAACGTATCCTTTGGCACATGATGTCAATTGACTCCTTCCTGACATACATCTTGCGCTGAGTGGTCTTATACTCGATTCCCATTTTGTGGAGTAAGCGCCATAACTTAATCTTTGAGGTACTCTCGGGGATGATGCTTTCTTCCTTCAGGTTCTGTGCCAGGGATGCGAGAGTAAAAGCCTTCTTGGCAACAAACTTTGTATGGATGTGTCGACGTATGGCTCCTACAGAGAAACTGTCAAAGATAGGCTGTGCTGGAGGCGTTGGTGGTGTGACGGGATGTGGCTTAGTACTACGATACACAATTGAAGGCACCGTACTCAATTTCATCCTCAAGGATGCTGCAACACGGTGGTAAGGCCTGTATGAAGGAAAGACTTTATATAGATATGTATTATATAAAATAAAATCTTAAACATCCATCACTTGAAAATAAATGTATCAGTATAATCAAGGCTTTAACTCTGATGAATGTCCTGTGGAAAGGGTCAATATTTATTAGTAATTCATAGAGTAACTGTAACAAGTCACCTATGCAAACTAATCTGAAGGCAGTTGTCAGCTTTCTCTTTATTAAAAAAGTTGAAGAGTTGGGTGACAAACTCATTTCTGCAACCATACGGACAGACATCTTCTGAGGTGGCCATCATTTCTTTAAGCTCTCCCTCGTAATACCAGTAAATGGCTAATGCCCTGAGTAGAAATAAGGTTTGCCAAAAGAAGGCAAGAAAACGCAGGTACGTATACAACAGCCATTTTCCTATCAGTCATAGTGTCTATCGCTCAGCTACTCCAAAACCCTTCAGATAGGTGTCAATCTAATAATTATTTACATAACCAATACCATAGAGAGAGAGAGAGAGAGAGAGAGAGAGAGAGAGAGAGAGAGAGAGAGAGAGAGAGAGAGAGAGAGAGAGAGAGATGAGCAAACCAGTGAATAAAGCAGTCAGTCATCTGATAGGTAACAACCGATTGAATTGTTCCATATCTACAACAATAAATATTATAATTAGATAAGATAGATAGATAGATAGAGTGCTTAATATAAAAAAAAATCATACAAAATAAGTTGCAACTTAAGCTTTCTCAGAAAGAGAGCATGAAGGGAAGGGAAAGAACGGAGAGGGATGGATGGCGTGGAGGTGGAGAGAGATAGCTTGAAGCAGGGGGAGAGCAGGTGAGGGATGAAAGGAGAGGGAGGAAGGGGGTAGAGGTAGAGGTTCTGTATATTATTGTTCGGTTTTGTGACTGGATGATTGAGATTTTGCCCTTTGGCATAGGGGCAAGTGTCTTTATAATTAATAATTAACGATTCATTATACCCCTATAAATTTCCTCACTGGGTGTAATACCCTATAGCAACATCTCGTATTGAATAATTGCAAAAAACCGCAATTGCACTGTCTGTGAAACCCATAGTAGTCTAGCCGAAATAATAATGAGAATAGCAAATGCATGCATTGATGAATGTAAGTTTCCTAAATCTGAGAAAAGGGCTATAGTCACACCAGTTCTGAAAAATGCACTGGCCTACCGGGAATTAAGCTCATATAGACCTATTTCAAATCTATCCTTTGTCTCAAAAGTGCTTGAATATGTAATTCTTGAACAGCTTGTCAGCCACTTAGAAGTAATAGAAGCTTTGCCTGACAACCAATCTGCTCATAGAAAACTATACTCTACGGAGACAGCTATCTGCTCAGTTGTAAATGTTATACTAGAAATGATGAATGAAAATAAATGTGGTATCTTAATACTGCTCGATCTCAGTGCTGCTTTTGATACAGTGGTGCATGAACTGCTACTAAATGATCTACGGTCCATCGGCGTTGAAGATCAAGCATTCAAATTCCTATAAGACTACTTGGTTGGTAAAAATTATTGTGTACAAATTGGAAACTCCTATTCATCAATATGAACCCTTGAACAGAGGGGTACCCCAGGGGAGTGTACTTGGTCCAATCTTATTCTGCATCTATACTATTGGTCTATCGAAAATGCTACAAAGGCATGGCGTGAAGTTAGAACTATTTGCAGATGTCACACAATTTTACTTCTCCATAAATGATATACATGACACTACTGAAACTCTAAACCGAATCCTTGATAGTGTTAGAGAATGGATGATATTTAAACAACTAAAATTAAATGAAAATAAAACTGAATTCATGGTGGTGGGCAAGAGAAACAGTGTGAGAAACTTAGGTGTTATTCAAATGAACATGAATAATGACTTGGTGCCGATATCTAGTGAAGTTCGAGATCTAGGTGTATTTCTTGACTGTAACCTGTCTCTAAGTGCCCAAATAAATAATGTAATAAAAACTGCTGGTTATCATCTATGAAATATTGCGTTTATAATAAAGTACCTGGACGAAAATTCTGTAAAGAAACTTGTGATAAACTGTGTTATTACCAGGATTGACAACTGCAACTATATCTATTACACTTTACTAAAAGTGCAACTGAAGAAATTACAACACATAATAAACAGAGGACCAATACTGATAAAAGGTGTCCCACCTAGAGGAAGGATCACCCCTATACTAATCGATTTGCACTGGCTGCCGATTAATGCGAGAATTGAATTTAGAATATGTATAATAACCCACCAAGTTATCAGAACCGGGCGTCCAAAATACTTAGGAGAATTGCTACGCATTGCGCAGCCAACAAATCGGGTCGACACGAGAATGGTTATAGATGGCTTCAAACTGTTGGAACCTAGATTTCTGTCTACTTTAGGCTCCAGAGCCTTTAAATATGCGGCCCGAGACTATATAATAAGCTTCGACGAAACATTCGAATGATTGAAGATATTAAAGCTTTCAAGGGGGAAACTGAAGACTTTCTTATTGCATTAGTCTTTTGACAGCGACGATTTAACAGTAAATGAGCAATATGTGATATGAAATGTTAAATACTCTGAAAGAACAAGGTAAAATGAGCTAGGAGGTCCTGTAGGGAGTGGGGTTCCCCTGCTGTATGGGACCGGAAAAGCAGCCATCAAAGTAAGTAAGTGAGAATTTTCAAAAGGCTACCCTAACAAACAGACTAACGTATATTGACAGATAGTACTGAATATGAATATTAATGATCACGTTTAGAAATAAAACAATAATAATTAAATAATAATCCAGATTTTTTTTTTGCTTAATCTTTTCTTCAACTCGAATCAGGTTAAAATGTGTTACAATCATAGGGAGCGAATAGAAAATCTAGTGGTATAATGAATTGATAATTATGTGTTACTATTATGAGCCAACTCTCCTTGAACATAAAAACTAAAAATATTCACTAGATCGAATGCACTGGAACCATGACACTATAAAAGGTATCATGTTAATCATCTTCCACAATCCCATTTAGAGAAATGACCTATAAAAGAAACACCTTACTTATTAGTCCATTGATCACTATATAATTTTTAGTCACACAATCTGATCTACATTAAATCTTTATACTAAAAGAAAATACTTGTTATCATCCTCATTAGCCTCATCACCCCCCCCCCCCCGTCTCTCTCTCTCTCTCTCTCTCTCTCTCTCTCTCTCTCTCTCTCTCTCTCTCTCTCTCTCTTCTGTATGTTACTAGAAGGATCAAAGGATGTACTTTATACCTGAAGGCTTCTACCTATCTGCCCAATCAAATGTGCCTATATAGCTATCAATGTTTTTGGTTTATAATACAATGAGTTCTCAAACGGGATCCTCTATAAAAGAAAATTAAGGCCTTCGATAAGGGATCACATAATATCATAGATTACAATTCAATTTTTGGAATTATAAATTGTAATATCTAAGGATTTCTTGACCGGCATTTTGAACATGGATTTATAAATGACTTACCTTAATCTATAAATGTATAGATTTCTTGGTATTTATATAATAGACACACTCACAACACACACACACATAATATATATATATATATATATATATATATATATATATATATATATATATATATATATATATATATACAGAGAGAGAGAGAGAGAGAGAGAGAGAGAGAGAGAGAGAGAGAGAGAGAGAGAGAGAGAGAGAGAGAGAGAGAGAGAGAGAGAGAGAGTCTTGCCTTACCTTATTGCCTTTTTCCATGTTTGGTTTCCCCCAGGTCCCTCAGTGTAAGTCACCTTGTATATCTACCAGAGAGTTGCCCTAGGATGTTGGTGATATCTCAGATAGTATATGAGAGGAAAATTGTTTCTTGAACTTTACCCTTTTCCAGATATACAGCATGGGAAATACAATTTCAGAATGTATCTAGATAAAACATTTTGCAAATGATGTTAAATGAAATTCTTTTGTACCATTGAATTAAAGTTTTGTACTAATGATAATTGGCCGGATCTTAACACGTTTGCCGCCTTTAGCTAATTAAGCCAAAGTGTTTCTCAAAAAGAAAGATAATTGAGTGAAATGTGATTGAATAAATTGAAATACTGTAGAATAGAAAGATAGTAAGGCAATTTCGAAGACGGTTGATACAGTGCAGTGTTAACACAAAGTACAAATTAAGTTTACATATCACCATTCTAAAGTTTAAGAGTTACTCTCACAATGTAGATTTTGTATTGAAAATGTGTTGAAGTGAATATTTTTTTTTTTTTTTTTTTTTTTTTAAAGTAACATTTTCCTGGTGAGTTAGGGAGATTTCCACCCTGTTTATGTATCATCATTCTCGTTTAATTGTTACTCTTTTAATGTTTATTTTGTATTAAATCTGCTTTGAGGTTCAGCATTTTTTCTATTTTCATAAAAAGGTTAAAATTTTCTCGGCAATATGGTTATCGTCCGTCAAACACAACGATGGTGTTCTAGGGTTAATCAATTATATTGGCGATACAATACGATATAGGGATCCTGACTGCGCAAAAATATTAGAATATGGCAATAAGAAAATTAAAGAGTCTGCCATCGTTTTTATATAATTAATAGATAATACCACTCTAATGCTCTTACCCAAAGTGTTAGCACGCTTTACTCATTAGCACATTTGGATATTAGTGGTTATGGGAATTAAAGTATATCTTTCATTCTTTCGTCCAATTTATTTTTACTATACCTTTTTATTTTCTTGACTATAAACTATCATCTTCATAACACTCAACACTGCACCTTTTCGGCTGTTGAAATATCGTTTATGCAAATGTTCCCAGTAATGATGAAAGTCTTGTAAGTAATCGGGTTAACACATTACTTGTAAGTAAGCACTCTATGAGCGCCATTTATGTGATTGTGCCGATATTCTCCATCACTATTATGTTTCCATGAATTGCGTTTCTCAAAAGAAGGTATTGAAAACGAAATAGAATATCTTATGACATCCGACCCTAAATATTTATATCGTAATTGTTAGAGTTCATTCAAAACTCAATCTATTTTTTGAAAGAAAAATAATGCATCTTAGATTAACTTTGCCCTGAAAGTCATTGAAGGTTTTTTGAATTATGCTGAATTAACGGTAGTTGATTTAACATGTGGTTACACGATTTTGAATGAATAAAAAATACAAGTGTTAATCATCCTAATTAAACTACTGACGGTCAAATGTTATTCAAATAAAGATTCATGAAAAAAAGACAACTCTCTGTCAACAATGAATTATTTTTTTTTTATTTGATTGATCCGCATACATAATTCATGTGTTGAAAAAAAAAATATGAATAATGTTTTAGTATGTTTAGGGATACTGAATCCTAAAATATTACAGTATCCATATTGGTATGAGAAAATAAATTCCAGGAGTCTTTTAACAATACATTATGTGAACGGCCAGCAGCTCTTGGCGACTCCCTTAACCAAGATACGTTATTTTCCTTGAATAGAGCAGCCTGTTTTTAAGGACCCTCCGCAGAGAAGCTCCATTTATATTGAGTGCTACATAGATACTCTTCTACTAGACCAAGTCGTGGGAGTCGTTAAGTGCGAAGATCTCGAAATGTAATTTTAGAATCACACTTGTCGTATGGAGAGAGAGAGAGAGAGAGAGAGAGAGAGAGAGAGAGAGAGAGAGAGAGAGAGAGCTCCCCTCCAGTAACAATGTTTTTTATAATATACATATTTTTGTGTAGTTATTATCATATAAAAAAAAAGAATAAAGTAGAGGGATTTTATTACAATTTATAAAAACCTAAGAAACCAGCTATAGCTTGTAGGATCTATATAAACAAATATTAAAGGAGTATACTTTTACTGTTTCGGCATTTTTTATTAATTTAATATCGGGAATTACTGAAAAGAAAATTTATTTTTTAATTTTGTTTTTAAGTCTTAATCTGTCTAGAGATATTGAGCAAAATCCAAGATCAGACCACCCAGACTGCTAGTGACGTCTAGCGGATTAAAAGACAATGTTAAAGATTTTGCAACTGTTTCCAGACAGCATGATCTTCGCTGTTCAGAAAATTTGGTTTCTCAAGGGTCACTCGTTTAAATTGTTCATTCCAGGTTTTAAGAAACCAGCAATTTTGAAATGAGATGCCATTTCAAAGGAAAAGGGATAACGGTGTATGATAAGAATAATTCACAGCTTATAAGTCCTGCCATTGAATGTGCATGTCGTGGCGGGCATAACAGCTTTAGTGTAGTGGAGTAATTAAAAAAATTTGTTCGGAAGAATTTCTCCTTTCTCGAAGCAAACTAAGAATTGGCCCACATGCTTCCTGTGGATTGCTCTTTTGACAAAGCCTGTGAGCCACCTAAAAATTCAATATGGCTTGGTTTTTCAAGATGGATGTTATTGAATATAAAGAAATATTAAACAGTACAATAAAATAGTAAAGCACTTGCCCAATTTGATTGATCTTGGCGTCAAATCCTTTGCTCTTTGCAATGTAGAATCCGAATTTCCCACCATGGACTTACTGGCTTCCTAGTACATGCAAGAGCAGATGTCAACGCATTATCTGGACTCACTGGATGGAGCCATTGCAGTGAAACTCGCCATAGGTTTCAATATTAGCTGAATTATTATTTAGTACATCCACATCATTAGTTAATCATCCCAAATTCTGTCTAATAAGCCCCAAATAAGTTACCTATTGCAGTTTAGGTGTACTTTAATATAGATGTTTAGTTAATAAGTAGCACTTAAATTGGCAATGTAAGCCAGAACACAACTGACAGTAGAGTATGAGTGACTGGAGAAGGTCACTGTGACAGATGGGTCAGTGACTTGGTCAGTCCACCTTACTTCACAGAATAGTGGAAAGCCGTTTGAGACTAGCATGACCTCATTTTTGTTTCTGCTGCGAGATCATGCCCAATATTACTGCTGACCAGCCAATATATGCAATAGTCAAGCGGGTCCAGTGACATTGTCTTAAAATCTACAGCGAAGTAATTTTTTTTTTTTTTTTTTTTTTTCAAATAGCTATAGGTTTTACAGTATCAGATTATGGTATAATTTTTTTCTTCATAACATTACCATCTACAATTCAAACCGTTTTTTAACATGAATTTATATATAAGAGATTGTCTATCTTCTCAATGAAGTACCACATAAATTTCATTGTCAAATATAATCCTAACAATTTCTGTGGATTTCATGTATGTACTATACATCTACTGCTTGCTTAGGTATGCAAATGATTGTATTATTATTCACTGTTGGACATCCATGGAAATGAGTATTTCCAAATATTTCATAAATTACTAAAATATATTGTAGCGCAACATGTTATCATGAAATAAGTAAACCTGTGATTGAATGATAATCAGTAAGACTCCAAATAATAAGGAGAACAACCTTGTTCAGGTAAGGTAGGTGCATCCCTCTAGTTATTGATAAAATAAAGTTATATAAAATAATATAAACAGTTTCTGTTATTCTATAAAGAAGACTGATAACGTAATTCCTTATTATCCTACAGGTTAATCTTCATTCCCACAAAAAGTAAACTTTTGCATGCAAGGAACATATATTTTAGAATCATTATATTCAAATTGAACCTTAAAAGATATCAGTGTAGATGGATGCAATCTATATTAAATGAGCATTCAATTATCAATATATGGCATAGTTATAGGATTAACGTCAAAATATTTCTTCATAAGATTTAACCAGACTTCTACCTTTTTCCTTTAAAAGTAGTGAAAATTGACATATCCCTCACTCTGTGATGAATATCTGAGTAAGAATATCAGAATATATAAATGGAAATATGAATTATAGATCATATCTGTAAAGTACGAAGATATTTGATAATTGAGTTAGACTGCAGGGAAATAAACTTCATAAAAAATGCCCATAAAATCAATGCATTTAGTTTTGGGAATAAAAAACAGAGTAAGCTAATATCAAATCATACGTTGAAAAAATAATATAACTTGCTTTTTTAAGCATTCCCTTTAAATAAAGGCTTCATAAGTTGATATAAAAGACCATATAATAGTGTCTTGAAGGAATAATGAACGATGTTTTGCAAATATTCGAAACCTGTAAGAATTCATTTAACATTTTCATTTCCACAAGTACTTTCATATATATATATATATATATATATATATATATATATATATATATATATATATATATATATATATATATATATATATATATATGTATATATATATAAATAAATAAATATGCATATATATATATATATATATATATATATATATATATATATATATATATATATATATACATCATCTAATATATATGTATATATTATTATATATTATGGCTGGCATGTTACATAACCTCCTGAGCTCCAAATTCACCTGTTTTTTTTTACATAAATCGGTTACACTTGATAAAATTGATAACTGAGCTCTGAGAAATTATACAACTCCCAGATGGGAATACATAAAAAACCCTGAATATCCAAAGGTCTCTTACCTACGCTCATAACAAACGGTAATAATTATCAAGATCTATTTAAGACAACCTATTACTTTGATTCTCTAAAAGGGATACGAGAGAGTTCTGTATGAAATACTGGTGATCGATATAATACACTTTTTACAAAAAATAAAAATAATCTATAAAATTTTTACAACGCTTTGAAAGAATTTACACCAAAAATAAATCACTCGAAATATTAAATCTGATAAAAACTAGACTAAGATAAGAAAATAATACACTCTGAAGATTATATAATCACTTGACTTGAAAAATTAAATCTAAACGAAACTTTAGACTAAGACAAGAGAATGTTACACTAAAAATTATACAATCCATCGAATCAATGTAAATTAAATTTAACACAAATATTTAATCTTAATATTTTATGAAAATAGTTAACCTTTCACACTTTAATCATTAAACTCTTATTGAAATTTACATAAAAGTAACTGATAAACTTTCATGTTTTATATCACACGAGGTAATCAAACAGTTAAACCAATATGAATACAATTCACGTTTTCAGATAAATCACAAAGGGCCAGCTACAGAAAAATTCAATAATACTAGCGCGTACAATAACATAATAAATTTGTAATAACATACACAGTTTCAATAACATTTTAACACACTATACACGATATGAGTGGGGTAAAAACTTATTCACTTTAGAAAGTCCACAAACTAGCGGTACTTGAGAGAGAGAGAGATGTAAACTTGGATCTTACAAAGGTTCAGGCTGGTTTTCTTCTCCTGCTATGCATCCCTGGAGTGTATATTTATTAATTTAAAAACTTCTAGATTATTCTAAATAGATTATTCTCGTGGCTTGGGGGCACACTCTAGCGGCTCCTCAATTGCCATCTGAGTCTACTGAACAGGAGAATCTAACCTCGCTTGCAAGGTGGCCCTCTTTCAGTAGTTCCGCCCACCTCTGTTCTTGGAACCATAAAAAAAAAAAAATCAAACTAATTCTGGGGTTTTTTAGAATATTCCAAACACGTGCAAAATATAATAATTGCGCAATTTTTCACAAACATGACACACTACTTCATAAAAACATAAAACAAAAATCATATAACCCCTCGTTCATACCTCGTATGGGTCGTTCGGCACACTTAATTGAGACTAGATAAGACTTCCTATATATATATATATATATATATATATATATATATATATATATATATATATATATATATATACAACTTTTGACGATTTTACATTAGCGCAAAATATGCAGTAGATCAAAAGAATATGCAAAAAGTTGAGAAATCATTCATTTTATGCCACTTTTTTTTCTGTAATATTGATTAAGTTTGGGTTTCTCTTAGACACAACGCGGGGAAATGTGTAAGAATCCTTTACTTGCTCAAGTTATTTTACAAGAAAAAGTTTCAAGTCCTCATAGGTGGACCCTAAAAGAAACTAGTAGATACTTCATGCATTCTTCAACCTCTTTTTCAATAATGAAGAATTTTTATTACTGTCCTTTGGAGGAAACTTTTGATGTGGAGAAGGAAAACTTTCGTACCATCAGAAAATCAAATGCTATTTTTGTTGTTAGCCCTGATAGGATGAAAGTTCTTCGATCTTCCAGAAATTGTTTACTGACTGCAGCTTTGTGATATTATTAAAATAATCTAATAAAATTCGTACAGTGATATAAGATAAAACTTAGTTATTTTAAGACTATCTTACATAATGGGATATACGGCTCAGAAGCTTTTGTATTGATTGCTGTTCTTTAGTGGCGTGGTTCCGCTTATACAAAATTGCAGAAAAAAATGGAATTGAATTTGAACTTTTTGTAGATAGTGAGAGTTGATCCATCTTTGAATATGACTTCTCTCTCTCTCTCTCTCTCTCTCTCTCTCTCTCTCTCTCTCTCTCTCTCTCTCTCTCTCTCTCTCTCTCTCTCTCAACATCATGCCTTTTGAAAAGACGAGGAATTTATTGATTTTCACCAAAGAGTAAGACAAATCTAGTTCATTACCAGTTTAATTCTCCGTTCCCGTAAAATGGAGAACGTTTAAAAATGTGAATGAGCTTATTGCGTTTGAGACAGACCTCAATTATATAATTTTGAAATTACGAATTATTTTGTTTTTTTTATCTAGTTCTGGTAAAAATGGAAAGGAATCTAAGGACCTTAGTATTATGAGTCCTGTAAATAGAACTGTCTCCTCTTTATAAAACGACACAATTCACGATATACTGTAGTTTATTTGAAAACAAGAACTTGATTTAGTGTTTTCTTTAACTATGATGATTCACTCCGAGTGAAAGAATGCAAATCTCTCTATTTAGATCAGTTACGTTTGAATGATCGGAGTTATATAAATAATGATCGAGAACTGAAACTATTAACTACGATCTGTAATGTATAAATGGACGACGTAGTCGTTAATGCATTACTTGACAGACTATTATTTCCAGTCAATTCATGATATAAACGGGATGATAGGATAGTTATTTCTGGAACTTCCTCCAGATAGGATGGCCCAAATCATTCTGAAATGCTGTTCTATTTTTCGGAAGACTTCTCATTATAATTGAGATAACGATTTTTTTTACTATAGAGTACGTACTGAGTACACATCTACTATCGTATGTTGGCCTGTTCTGAACCTCAGGGATTATAATCATATTGAGAAGGAATGCATTTTTAGAAAGTGGTAAATCTTATGGTAACCATGAAGTGAAAGAATTTGCGTTTCTTTTGTTAAATTAATGAAAATTAAGGGAGATTAAGCTAAAAAATTAAGACACTGAACGTTATCAGTCCAATGATTAGATACAAAATCTGATATAACCCCGATTTATAAATTCTAATTTTCAGCGTTTTCTTTCCAGTTAACATAGATCAAATTATTTACATTTTAATTATTTCCACTGGAGAGAAAACGCTGAAAATTTGAATTTATTAACTGGGATTATATTGATAATGATATTTTCTTTGTTACATATTGTGGGATTGATTTGACAAATCAAAAGAAATACATATTTTGATGTATTGAATCTCGTTTACAGCTCTGATATTTTAACATAACAGAGGTTCGTATTAAAAAGGAAGTAAATTAGAATAAGCATTTTTGTAATGCAAGGTCTTGCATGTCTGATCTTTCATGACGCATTTCAAATGCCTCACTTCTGCCTTTTTAAATTTTCTTTTTCGTTATCTTAAGAGCTGAACTGCTTTTTATTTTTGAGTCTAATAAAACAGTGAACATTTCTTATTGCATTCGCATTTATTTCAATATTTGATATGGCCTATTCTAAAAAAATATGTTTTCTTACTAATACCTTCAATCTTTCATATTGTTTTAAATTCGTTTATTGTTAATTTTTTTTTTTTCTGAAATAATATAGGCTTAACAAGTTTCTTTTAGACTTGGAGAAAAGCTCAAACTGTATTAGATGCTTGTTCTATTTTATATATCTATTAATTTTGTTACTGTTCCTCTTTCATACATTTTTCTGACTTTACCCTAAAATCCTCAATTTAGTATCTTTAAATTTTCATCATGTGTTTACAGCAGATAATTTCCCGATGGAAGTTTGTCTAAGGTGCTAGACAAACTCCCTTTTTTTTTTTTTTTTTTTTTTTTTTTTTTTTTTTTTTTTTTTTTTTACTTGGTAAAATACCTCCTAAAATATACAATTTTTTCTCGCTCACTATTTTTTGTCTATGATATTCATTTTTCTTATGTATCCTCATGAGACAGAGAGAGAGAGAGAGAGAGAGAGAGAGAGAGAGAGAGAGAGAGAGAGAGAGAGAGCGGGGAAGGGTGTCGTCATTTGAATGGTCGTTGGGATTTCTGCCTTATTAAGCACTTTGGAAAATTAAGAACGACAATTACCGGCTGAGAACTCGACACTTGGATTGCCTAATGACATTTAATAACTCTTACCTAACAGGATTAAAGAGTAAGACCCCAAAGTGATAGTCAGGCAACGGAAATCTCACGCTTACGTTTTTACCTGTTCACTCTCTAAAAGTGAAACATTTCATATTTCTTCTGAAGGCAATATATTTTTCTTCTATAATAGCAAGTAAAAGTGACTAATTTAAGATTCAGAGAATATTTTATGGTCGTAAGTTTCGGGTAACATCTCGTGATTTTTAATTTTTTGCGAATTTGTCAGAAGAGATGTTATTTAATTGATATCCTAATTTATTCATGATGCAATTAATGTAATCAAAATGTTCTCCGATCGACAATTTGTTCTTAAAGTTTTCAATGAATATTCTGAATCTTTTTTAATGTCCTGATCTCTCTCTCTCTCTCTCTCTCTCTCTCTCTCTCTCTCTCTCTCTCTCTCTCTCTCTCTCTCTCTCTCTCAGACTAATAATATGTTAGTTATATATCTCCTCTCACCATTTGTCATCATTTTGATTAGAACATATTTAACCTTAAGAAGTGAAGGAGTTTGCTCTCTACCAAAGGTCTGACTAATGTAATCAAAATGTTCTCCGATCGACAGTTTGTTCTTAAAGTTTTCAATGAATATTCTGAATCTTTTTTAATGTCCTCATCTCTCTCTCTCTCTCTCTCTCTCTCTCTCTCTCTCTCTCTCTCTCTCTCTCTCTCTCTCTCTCTCTCTCTCACTTAGACTAATATGTTGGTTATATATCTCCTCTCACCTTTTGTCTTCATTTTGATTAGAACATATTTAACCTTAAGAAGTGAAGGTGTTTGCTCTCTACCAAAGGTCTGACTACCATCTCCATAATGATGTGTCTTTTTAAATAGCCTTTGAACTTTTCTCATTAATACGAAAAAATAGTTTGAAGTAAAATTAATATGGAATTGCTTCCTGTTTCGTTAAAGTCTTTTCGTTTGAATTTAAAAGTATTTTTGCCTTCAGGTGAACTTGTATGCCTAGCATTACATGAATAAATTTTATCGTGAATTTTACGTAGCTTTATCTATTAGTAGAAGTTATTGTTTTATTATGCTATTTTACATTTCAAGTTATCTAACGCTATGAAAGTTCTTCATGAACCTGTTTCTGATATCTCCTTTAGATCTATACATTTCAAATGATTAAAATCAATTTAAGATACTTTTCCTGAATATAGAATCAAGTAATATTAAGATGCATTGTATAGCTGGGAAATCCGTACAAGGAAACAGAATCCGTTGAGTGATTGATGATAATAATTCACGATACGTAAAATGTTCAGGAGAAAAGTAATTCCGCTTCTGATTCAATTGAAAACACTTTTTTTTCCCCGGGTAAATGTTACTTTTGTAATGATAACAAACATTTGCAGATTTTTGTCACCATTTTCATAATTGTGCTGCATATCAACGCATATAAGAAAAAAAGTAAATAACGAAAAATTAAGGATTAAATGGATATTTTCAAATACTATTATATCACTTAAAATCAAGGAAACATATGAAGAACACAATTAATAGGTTTAAATTCCGTGACAGAATTAAATGAATCAGTATACAAACTTAGTAATTACGCTGGATAAACTGTCTTGTACTGATGTCTTGTAAA
>NC_090731.1:121890394-121892894 GCF_036898095.1 Palaemon carinicauda
TTTTATGCATCTTTTTTACTGGCATTTTTTTATTTCCAAAACAAGAGAACCCAAAATTATAACAAGTAGGAGAGTTAAATGGAAAGAGGTAAAGGTAATGGTTTATAGTTCCCATCAAAGGTGATGAAAATATATGCAAAGAAGTGTGGTAAAATTGAAATATAAATTTTATTACACCTTACCATTATTCTTATTTATTTCATTCAGTACTGGCGAAACCTTCCCTTTTTCAAATATATTTTCCCAAAATTTTTAGTTATTTGGTCTAATCCATATTCGAACACTTGTATAAATGCATTGTTATTAAAAGAAATATCATCCTGGTCCTCAATATTTTCACGATGTCTTTGACAGAGATGTGAATAAGGCTAGACATAATCTTAAACTCTCCTCTCTCTCTCTCTCTCTCTCTCTCTCTCTCTCTCTCTCTCTCTCTCTCTCTCTCTCTCTCTCTCTTTATTCTGCATGAGGTTCACTTAAGAACCTTATTTTCATATATTTAGGGATTTACCAATACTGTGTGTATATACACACACACACACACACACACACACACACACATATATATATATATATATATATATATATATATATATATATATATATATATATATATATATATATATATATATATATATATATATTTATATATATATGTATATATATACATATATATAATATATATACAGATAAAAATATATTTATATATATATAAATTTATATATATACATATATATATATATATATATATATATATATATATATATATATATATATATATATATATATATATATATATGTGTGTGTGTGTGTGTGTGTGTGTGTGTGTGTGTGTGTGTGTGTACGTGTGTGTGTGCGTGTGTGTGTATAAATATGCATACGTATAAAATTGTTCAAATATACTTAAAAACGAGAAGCGCATTCAATAATCAAATCCATTCCCCTATTTCATGCGATATTACTTAAAAGGAATAATTCCAAGGTGATTACGAAAGCATAAAAATGGAAGCAATTCTAATTTTTTTTTTTACCTCGCTAAGTGAATTACTTTTTAGCAGAAGCCAGAGGCCACTTTAGCCTAGAATATAATTGAATTTGAATAATTTTCATTCCACTCATATTTTTTCCTTTTTGCTTTTATGAGAAGAAAGTTCATTTATCCACTTGGGAATTCGTTAGATTTTTACTGAATTCTTCTACCATTCGTTTACCAGGATTCAGTCCATCAAGTTACTCAACCTAACCAAGAGTGCTCGTTTCTTCAGCCTTTATTCTTTTGTGTCTCAGTTTTGGAAGAGATAATGAATTTTTCAAGAGTTTCCCTCTGTCAGTCTGCATATGAACTTACGCAATCTTGAGCATAGGCGAATTTCTATTAAATAATCTTTCTTAATAGTATATATCTTTTAATTCTTATCTAAAGCTTATATATGATATATATGATAAGTCTCCCACCCTCTCTCTCCCTCCCTCTCTCTCTCTCTCTCTCTCTCTCTCTCTCTCTCTCTCTCTCTCTCTCTCTCTCTCTCTGTTTTCTTACGACAAATAAAGATAAGCAATATTATATATAAGAATACAATTACAAATAGCAACTATAAGACTTTTAAGGCTAAATACTTATTCGATAATAGCATGCTAAACTCAAAACTTCTATAGTAAAACAGAAATTACAGACAATGATTTGACATCAGTTTAATGACGGCTAAACAACACAAGAATTTTAACGGTTTGATACACAGGTCCTTGAATGTATACATGAGCTGTGTCATTCGGCAAATTTAGGCAATATCGAAAATTGAAAGAATATCCAAGTAGATTAAGAGAAATAAAAACCTTAAAAATATGGTTTTACACTTGGGAGATTAAAGGTAATATTATGTTGGCATTCATTAATGATAAAGCACTCATCACTAGCTTCCATGGCATCTTTTAAAATGTTTCTTAACATAGAATATTTGTTTCTGGCTTTTCTAAAAAATTGGAAATTTTCTGGTGTGTCTTACTGCAGAGTTTTGATAACTTTGTAGTCTTGCGTGTGAAAAGATGACATGATTGTTGGTTTGTATAATAATAGTGGATTGTATGCAAATTTTACTGCTGATATTCCCTTTATGTAGATAGATAGAAGAGCTCGAATAATGTAAATAATGACAAAATGTATTTTAGAAATTTATGGACTTGACAGCTGAGTGGGAAATATTATTCTTGATTTGTTACTAGGCTGAAGGTTTTGAGAAATGTACCAAGTTATTATATGCCATTCTTTCAGAAATTTCTTTGGAAAGCGAAGTTTTTGTTCTTATCTTTTAGAGATACGGCACCCATGCGTAAGGAACTTGAGATTTGAATCTCATGAAAACCGATAATACATGATTGTTCTATGAAAGGACACATTTCTTTTGATAAATTCTTTTGGAAATCGAGCTTTCGGTACACGGTTTGCAACGTTATAGATTTCCATTTATCTAATGATTACACCAAAATCCCACTTGGTTAGTAT
>NC_090731.1:121907894-121910394 GCF_036898095.1 Palaemon carinicauda
TGGTCGATAAATCATGTGAGAGAAGCTATGCTTCCAGTAGCAAATTTTCTTTGATGTTGATATTGATTCTTTGATTTTTTGATGATTACTTGTCTTCGGTATCATGATGACATGTTTGGGTTGTGATGGCCTTTTGGTATCGTTCTTGTCTTGTGATCAGCCAGACTGAGGTTCGAGTCCCGCTCAAACGTGTTAGTTCTTTTGGTTGCTGCAATCTTACCTTCCTTGTGAGCTAAGGATTTTGGGTTCTGGGGAACCTATAGGTTTATTTACTGAGTCACGAGCAGCCATTGCCTGGCTTTCATTGGTCCTAGCTTACATGGAGAGGAGGCTTGGTTGTTGATTGTACTTATGGACAGTCTATATGACATTGTCCTGCTTGATAGGGCAATGTCACTGTCCCTTGCCTCTGCTATTCATGAGTGGACTTATAAGCTTTAGAGAAACGTTAGGTTTTCTCATTAATATCGTATTGAGATAGTTTTTATTTATGATATCAATTCCTGAAAAATCATGTAGTCCAGAGAGTTTTAGGAATAAAAGAAAAAATATTTATTTCAGGGAGCAATTGGTTTTTACAATGTTCACAAGAGTTTCCGATGGTGGTTTAGAACAACAATGTTTTAATGCTCATTTTGGTCGTGTAAAGTATCATAGTATTCTGCGTTGGTCTTGAATACATGAATAGTATGAAATTAATTAATGATATTGTCGGAATATTAATGGCTTTGGGATTATTTCTGAAAACATCCTTTAAGAAATGTAGGCAATTATAGAAGCTAGCATGACTTTTTTTATGAATATTAGTGCCTCATGTATTGCAACTGCGTTGAAATAATTTGCGAAAGTAACCCACAGGTGGCCTTATCTTACAGAGACTGATCTTAATTTTCTATGACATTACCTTATGCTGATCCAGTGGAGTACCTTTTTTTTTTTTTTTTTTTTTTTTTTTTTTTTTTTTAGAAGATAAAATGTTAGCTAATAATGTCGATTAATCATACACTGAATTTAATCTTTTTGGTTTGTATGAGTGTCTGAGTATTGTAAGGAAAAAATTGTTTTTCTAAACATTGATATTATAGGATAATAATGTTTATGGATATTGTATGCCACCCAAAAAAATCACAGGCAGGAAGATGCATGAACATTTCCCTAGTGGAAAATCATGATATTAGTAACAGTATTATGATGTATTTATGGTATCGTTTTTCGAACGAACAATTATTATAATTGTCAACAATATAATTCATAGCACGATATTCTGTTTACTCTTAAATCATTCAAGAAATGTAAAACATTCATTTCCATTAACCCCCCCCCCCCTTTTTTTTTCATTGTCCTTTTAACTTGTTGAAGTTAAACAGGATGTCACTGGTCTGGAATATTATCCTATGACAATACTGCAAATAGGTAAATGAATCTTATTAAAAATGTATTTTAGCTCTCGTTCGTAAATAAGTTTATTTAACTTGATACAATTTTTTTATCCTTCCACGCAAAGTGAGTATTTGCCTGTTATTCCAAAATCCCCTAAAACTGGCAATATGGAAATTATTTCTATTATAAGGAAAGGAAAGTTTAATTTTGTTTCATATAACCATTGTATAACATAAAAATATATATTTTTTCATGTATTGTTAATTTGATCAATTCCATGTGGTTATTCTCTTAACCCTTTGCATTTACAATGTTTCCTCTTCTTCCTCTATCTCAATAAGGTTATAACTATTTCTGCTCTTCATGGTAACATATTCAATTAAATACATAATAGATATTGTAGAGCATTAGCTTTGTATTTTGGAGAGTCACAGGGATTATGCTCTCAGGTAATTAACAGCTTATTTCGCAGGTTAACCCGCTTTGTCTTTTATTTACCGGGGAAACCAGTTAATATGTATTAGTAAATTGATGCTGTTTTTCTAATTATGCTTCAGTAAATCCTTGGTATCTAAATGCATTTACAAGGAAGACGATTTATTATAGATTCACGAATTAATACTTATATATTATACTTTACATTTTCACGTTTATTTTGACTGGGATGGGGAAGGCGGGATGTTCTCAAAACCAGTCACTCTTCCATTGAAATATTTGTATGCACTTGGGGTGAGAAAAGTTTTCATATGAAAATGATCAGTATTATAAGCCCATACATCAAGAGAACTGCGTAATGAGGTTGTTTTGGATATGATATATGCATAATCCTATTATATATACTTCTCCCTGGTAGTGTTCCATTAATGTTGTAGGAATTAGAAACTATATATTCCTAAAATATTTGAAACATTTTCCAAGACCAGTTTTTTTAGATGATAATGATAAGGGAATAGTTCTATTAGCGTGCAGTTATGCTGACATAGTATAAAATGACAAGCGTCGCTATCTAATACAAAGCAATAGTAACGTATATGTTAATTGTATTGAGGTAAATAAATCGCCCTTACTAGCAAAACACCACAGGATTTGCAGTGCTTGCTTACCAGAATGCAGGAAATAT
>NC_090731.1:121920394-121925394 GCF_036898095.1 Palaemon carinicauda
TTATAGATGCAGTCAGAGTAAGGATCTGTCAATGATTTTAGTCTATTGGAACCGTTTTAAACGTTAAGGATGCAGTCAGAGTGAGGATCTGGGAGTAAATATGGTCTCGAGAGACATTTTAAACGATATACATACAGTCAGTGTAAGGATCTGGAAGTGATTTTATTGTTGTGGAAGTAGTTTGAACCTAATAGATGTAGTCAGAGGAAGGATCTAGCAGGGATTTTAGTCTTCTGGAAGCGTTTTTAAACGTCATATTTGCAATCGAAGTGAGGATCTGTAAGTAATTTTAGTTTTTTGGAAGCATTTTATTCGATATAGATGCAATCAGAGTATGAATCTGGAAGTAAATTTCATCTTTTGGAGGCCTTTTGAACTCTGAAGATGCTGTCAGAGTAAGGAACCGGAAGTATGTTTAGTCTTTTTGAAGCTTTTTAAATGTTATAGAAGCCGACAAGGGAATTATATGGCCGTGATTTTAGTCTTCTGGTAGCGTTCTAAACGTCGAGATATATTCAGAGTAAGGATCTGGAACTTATGTTAGTCTTTTGGAAACGTTTAAAATATTATAGATATAGTCAGAGTAAGGATCTGGAAGTGATTGTAGTCCTCTGGAAGCCTTCTAAAGCTATAAGAGTAAGGATATGACAGCAACTTTGTCTTCTGAAAGCGTTTTCTGGAAGTGTTTTAAAAGTTTTAGATGCTGTCATAGTAAGGATGTAGAAGTAATATTTGTCATCTGCAAGCGTTTTAAAAGTCATATATGTAGTCAGAGTAAGCATCTGTAAGTACTTATAGTGTTTTGGAAGGGTTTTAAACGTTATAGATGCAGTCAGACTAAGGATTTCTGAGTATTTTAGTCGTGTAGGAGCATTTTAAACGATATGGAGGCTTCAGAGTGAGGATCTGGATGTAATTTTGGTATTTTGGAAGCGTTTTTTAACGTTTTTGATGCAGTCAGAGAAAGGATCTGGCAGTGATTTTAATGTTAAGGAAGCATTTTAAAAGTTATAGATGCAGTCAAAGTAAGAATCTTAAAGTAATTTTAGCGTACCGGAAGCGTTTTAAACGTTATAGATGCAGTCAGAGTATGGATCTGCAAGTACATTTAGTCTTCTGGAAGCGTTTTATACGTTATAGATGTAGCCAAAGTAAGGATGTGGAAGTAATTGTAGTCTTCTGGAAGCGTTGCAAATGTTATAGAAGTAAACAGAGCAAGGGCTTAGATGTAATTTTAGTCTTCTGGAAGCATTTTAAACTTTATAGATTCAGTCAGGTAAAGGATATGGAAATTATTTTTGTGATCTTGAAATGTTTTGAACTTTACAGATTCAGTCAAATAAAGGATCTGGAAATAATTTTAGTCTTCTGGAAGCATTTTAAACGTTAGAGATGCAGTCAGGGTAAGGATCTGGAAGTGATTTTAGACTTTTGGAAGCATTTTAAATGTAAGTTAAGTAGTCAGAGTATTGATATGCCAGTGATTTTTATACACTGGAAGCGTTTTAAACATTATGGCTGCAGTCAGAGTAAGGATCTGGCAGTAATTTTAGTCTTCTAGAAGCGTTTTAAACGTTCTAGATGCAGTCAGAGCAAGGATCTGGCAATGCTTTTAGTCTTATGGAAGCTTTTTATACGTTATATATATATATAGTCAGTGTAAGGATCTGGTAGTAATTTTAGTTTTCTAAAACCGTTTTAAACGTCGTATATGTAGTTAGATAAGTATCTGAAAGTAATTTTAGTCTTCATGAAGCATTTTAAACCTTATCGATGCAGTCAGTGCTTGGATCTGGAAGTAAATTTAATCTTGTGGAAGCGTTTTAGACGTTATAGACGCCTTCAGAGAAAATATCTGGCAGTGATTTTAGTCTTCTACAAGTGTTTTACACTTAGACATTTAGGATCTGGAAGCAATGTTAGTCCTCTGGAAGCGTTTCAACGTTATAGATGAGCTCAAAGTAAGGATCTGTTAGTAATTTTAGTCTTCAGGAGAGATTTTAAACGTTATAAGTTCAGTCAGGGTAAGGATCTGGAAGTAATTTTAGTGTTCTGGAAACGTTTTAAACTTTACAGATTCAGTCAGAGTAATAACCAGAAGTAATTTTAGTCTTCTGGAAGCGTTTTAAAAGCTAAAGTTGTAGTTAGAATAAGGATCTGGAAGTAATTTTAGTGTTTTAGAAGCATTATAAACATTATATATACAGTCAGAGTAATGATCCGGAAATAATTTCAGTCTTTTATAAGCGTTTTAAATGTTATAGATGCAGTAAGAGTAAGGGTCTGGCAGTGATTTTAGTCTTCTAGAAGCATTAAAATTATATGGATGCAGTCAGAGTAAGAATCTGGTGGTGATTTTATTCTTCTGTAAGAGCTTTAAACGTTATAGAGTGCGTCAGAGTAAGGATCTGGAAGTAATTTTAGTGTTCTGTAAGCGTTTTAAACGTAATAGATGCTGCCAGAATAAGTCTTCTTTAAGTTATAGATGCAGTCAGAGTAAGGATCTGGTAGTGATTTTAGTCTTCTGGAATTGTTTTAAACGTTATAGATGCCGTCAGAGTAAGGATATGGAAGTAATTTTAGTCTCATGGAAGCGTTTTGAACGTTATAGATGCAGTTGAGGTAAGGATCTGGCAGTAATTTTATTCTTCTGGAAGCGTTTTAAACATTATAGATGTAGTCTGAGTAAGAGTTTGTACGTAATTTTAGTCTTCTGGAAGACTTTTGAACGTTATAGATGCTGTTAGAGTAAGGATCTGGCAGTAATTTTAGTCTTCTGTAAGCGTTTTGAACTTTCTAGATGCAGCTAGAATAAGGATATGAAAATAATATTTGTCTTCTGGGATCGTTGCAAACGTTATAGATGCAGTCAAAGTAATGATTTTGAAGTAATTTTACTTTTCTGGAAGATTTCAAACGTTATGGAAGTTATTTTAGTCTACTGTAAGGGTTTTAAACTTTATGGATTCAGTGAGAGTAAGGCTTTGACAGTAAGTTTACTTTTCTGGAAACGTTTTAATCATTACAGATTCTGTGTGAGCAAATACAAAAATTAAGAGGCATAAATTACATGCGAAAGTCCATTATGGATATATTGAGTTAAGAGAAGTTGATGAAGGCATATCAATTTATCCCTCAGGAAAACATGTAAATGAGACAGAAAATATAATCATGGTAAACCAAGATGATAAGAAGTAACAACCGAGTCTGATGAGAAGGATGAAAAGTAGTTGCTGGTGAAGACATTTAATTAGAAGAAAAGTACACGCTTAGGCTCGCTTTACACTAGCGGTTTGAAAACGAGCAGAAGATACCGACATGCCAAAAATCATGTCTTCATACGATCGGTTGTTTTCTCTGCGGTTCGTATGAATCACTCAAGAGAATTTTTAGTCTGTCAGTGTTTGTTCGAGATGGAGGACATAAAGAAGAAAGTGGTCTTCATATATATTATTAACCCCGTTTGTATTTATAGACCTTTTTCACTAACCCTCGGCACAGGACCTTTCTTATCACGTTTTTATGCAACTGTAAATAGTAACCCATTAATGCACATATCAAGCAATGTAATCTAATAAAAGGAAATGTAAGCAAAATCCTACAAAAGGCTTTAAATAAAATTTTCAAATCTTAATGAGGCAGGTTTTATCCTTAGCTAGTAACACATACTTAGAGAGAGAGAGAGAGAGAGAGAGAGAGAGAGAGAGAGAGAGAGAGAGAGATTTTAGCTAGTAACACATACTTAGAGAGAGAGAGAGAGAGAGAGAGAGAGAGAGAGAGAGAGAGAGAGAGAGAGAGAGAGAGAGAGAGAGAGAGAGAGAGAGATTTACTTACGCTTCGTGCATTTCTTCATTATTTTATCCATTAACGCTGCAATTCAATTAGCAATTAATAGATAAAAGATATTGCATTTTTAGTTCTCAGAATTCGTAAACACAACTTTTGATGTCGGAACTTGGTCCTTTTGCAGAGAAAATATGAAGTTGACTGTCTCAATGCATGGTAATTATTTTTGTAGATGGCTACTCTTTCAGGACAATTTATATAATACTTTCTTCCAATTTAAAACCTCAGTATATGAGAAAATCGTACTTTCTTTACTTTAATCGGTTTTTATGTATATTTTTACACGAAGTGTTTTAAACTTAGACTTTCATTAAACAGTAATGAAGGACTTTCCCTTTATAAATAAAGTGATATTGATAATTTATTTTTCTAATAGTTATTGTCATCATAATTGTTACTGCCCTTTCATTGTTTTTTTATGGTTGTTTTAATATATATATCATAAAACATAAGGAACTGAGACTATTCTAAAGTCTGATAAAATAGAAAAAAAAAAAAATGAGCTGCAACATGTGTATTACGAGTAAAGGTAACGGTAGTTACGGTACTATGTAGTCATAGTGTTAGATATGATAGTGCTGTAGTTAGCATCACATGAGAGAATCATCCATACAGCAGTTTAAAGTGCTTGTTGCGTTTAAAAAGCTATGAGTAGAAATTGATATGAATCATGTAATGTTTAGATCTTGATGGATTATCTTTAAAGTAATTGTGCCTCGAAAATAAATGTTATCGTCATAGACAGTAATAAATTTGTATTCAAATAATGTTCATGACTAAATCACTTATCTCGTGAAAGGATATTGGATAAAAAAGAATAAAATATTTATTGTAAATATGATTTCAAACTAATATTCTTTTCAGTAGGTAGTAGGTTGGCCAGGGCACCAGCCACCCATTAAGATACTGCCACTAGAGAGTTATTGGGTATTATGACTGGCCAGGCAGTACTACATTGGATCCTTCTTTCTGATTACGGTTCATTTTCCCATTTGCCTGCACACTCACACTCCGAATAGTCTGGCCTCTTCTTTACATGTTTTCCTCTGTCTTCATACACTTGACAACACTGAGATTACCAAACAATTCTTCTTACTGCACTGTATTTGTTCAGTGGCCACTTACCTGTTTGTAAAGGTAGAAGAGACTCTTTA
>NC_090731.1:121932894-121940394 GCF_036898095.1 Palaemon carinicauda
ATATAAAATTCAATATTGTATAATAATTTACATGAACGCTATAAATGATGATTGAAATTTAGTCATATTCTGATATGCAGTGTTTTTGGATGAGGTATATGTTAAACAATTTAGCAAAGATCATAATCTATATAAAAAAGCACTTTATAACATCGTTAGAACTGAGATTATTGTTCAGAAGTGCGGCAACAGAAATCTAATACGAAGAGAGACATTCAACTTTTCTGAAAGAGAAGGAGATGAATAATTTTCAAAAAATAAAACGTAAAGTAATGCATAGCTTTCTGAAATGTGAGAACCCCTTCGTTTATAATAATAATAATAATAATAATAATAATAATAATAATAATAATAATAATAATAATAATAATAATAATATCTTACTCCACCAACCAACAACAGCAGCGGAGATACAAGCTCCACCCACAACCGACACGTAACTAAAATTATTATTTGGAACCTTCGAGAATGCTGGACGTTTTCGGTATTAATACTAAAGAAACCACAGAAAGTGATCCGTAACAGAAATGAGGAAATGAAGTATTAGCAACTGAATCTTTCTGGGAATCTTAGAGCCTCTGTCCGGGGTACATCTGCGGGTAGTCTATGACAAGGACCAAGATATACAAATGACTTTGAAGAAGACGATGAACTGGGATGTCGTTGGTAGCACTACTTTATTACAGTATAATGTACATGATTAAAAAAAAGGTATCCTTGAATATATAATTCTTGAACAACTAGTCAGTCCACTTAGAATTAATAGAAGCTTTGCCTGACAACCAATCTGCTCATAGAAAACTATACTATACGGAGACAGCCATCTGCTCTGTTGTAAATGATATGCTAGAAATGATGGGTGAAAACAAATGTGGTATCTTAATACTGCTCGATCTCAGTGCTGCTCTGGATACAGTGGTGCATGAATGACCTACGGTCCATCGGCGTTGAAGATCTAGCCTTCGAATACCTATAAGACTACTTGGTTGGTAGAAATTACTGTGTACAAATTGGAAAATCCTATATATCATATGAACCTTTAAGCAGAGGGTTACCCTAGGGGAGTGTACTTTTCCCAATCTTATTCTGCACATATACCATTGGTCTATAGAAAATGCTACAAAGGCATGACGTGAAGTTTAAACTATTTGCAGATGTCACACAATTTTACTTCTCCATAAATGATATACATGACACTACTGAAACTCTAAACTGAATCGTTGATATTGTTAGAGAATGGATGATATTTAAACAACTAAAATTAAATGAAAATAAAACTGAATTCATGGTGGTGGGCAAGAGAAACAGTGTGAGAAACTTATGTGATATTCAAATAAACATAAATAATGACTTGGTGCCGATATCTAGTAAAGTTCGAGATCTAGGTGTATTTCTTGACTGTAACCTGTCTCTAAGTGCCCAAATAAATAATGTAATAAAAACTGCTGGCTATCATCTAAGAAATATTGCTTTTATAAGAAAGTACCTGGACGAAAATTCTGTAAAGAAACTTGTGATAAACTGTGTTATTACCAGGATTGACAACTGCAACTATATCTATTACACTTTATTAAAAGTGCAACTCAAGAAATTACAACACATAATAAACAGAGGACCAATACTGATAAAAGGTGTCCCACCTAGAGGAAGGATCACCCCTATACTAATCGATTTGCACTGGCTGCCGATTAATGCGAGAATTGAATTTAGAATATGTATAATAACCCACCAAGTTATCAGAACCGGGCGTCCAAAATACTTAGGAGAATTGCTACGCATTGCGCAGCCAACAAATCGGGTCGACACGAGAATGGTTATAGATGGCTTCAAACTGTTGGAACCTAGATTTCTTTCTACTTTAGGTTCCAGAGCCTTTAAATATGCGGCCCCGAGACTATATAATAAGCTCCAATGAAACATTCGAATGATTGAAGATATTATAGCTTTCAAGGGGAAACTGAAGACTTTATTATTTCATTGGTCTTTTGACAGCGACGATTTAACAGTAAATGAGCAATATGTGATATGAAATGTTAAATACTCTGAAGGAACAAGGTAAAACGACCGTGGAGGTCCTGTAGAGAGTGGGGTTCCCCTGCTGTATGCGACCGGAAAAGCAGCTATCAAAGTAAGTAAGTGAGAATTTTCAAAAGGCTACCCTAACAAACAGACTAACGTATATTGACAGATAGTATTGAATATGAATATTAATGTTCACGTTTAGAAATAAAACAATAATAATTAAATAATAATTCTGATTTTTTGGGCTTAACCTTTTCTTTAACTCGAATCAGCTTAAAATGTGTTACAATCATAGGGAGCGAATAGAAAATCTAGTGGTATAATGAATTGATAATTATTTGTTACTATTATGAACCAACTCTCCTTGAACATAAAGACTAAAAACATTCACTAAATCGAATGCACTGGAACCATGACACTATAAAAGGTTTCATGTTAATCATCTCCCACAATCCTATTTAGAGAAATGACCTATAAATGAAACACCTTACTTATTAGTCCATTGATCACTATATTATTTCTAGTCACACAATATGATCATCATTAAATCTTTATACTAAAAGAAAATACGTGTTATCATCCTCATTAGCCTCATAACCCCCCCCCCCTCTCTCACTCTCTCTCTCTCTCTCTCTCTCTCTCTCTCTCTCTCTCTCTCTCTCTCTCTCTCTCTCTCTCTCTCTCTCCTTTCTTTATGTTACTAAAAGGATCAAAGAATGTACTTTATACCTGAAGGCTTCTACCTTTCTTCCTATTCAAATGTGCCTATATAGCTATCAAGGTTTTTGGATTATAATACAATGAGTTCTCAAACGGGATCCTCTATAAAAGAAAATTAAGGCCTTCGATAAGGGATAGCGTAATATCGTAGATTGCAATTTTTTTGGGGGAATTATAAACTGTAATATCCAAGGATTTATTGACCAGCATTTTGAACATGGATTTGAAAATGACTTACCTTAATCTATAAATGTATGGATTTCTTGGCATTTATAAAATAGACACACTCACAAACACACTACACACAAACACACACACACACACACAAACACACACACACACACACACACACACACACACACACACATATATATATATATATATATATATATATATATATATATATATATATATATATATATATATATATATATATATATATAAAACATCTTTGCAAATGATGTTAAATGAAATGTCTTAATTCGGAAAGGGATTTAGATGGATATATAAATGTGTAAATAAATTCGGAAAAATTTCTTAATTTGAAAAGAAGTTTCGATGGGAGTACTTGTCTATATAGCCTATTACTTGAGCAATTATTCTAATGAAGTAACTTTAGGCACATTGAATTACTTCAGAAAGCTTTTACGAGGAAGGATATCTCGGATATTGTCTAATCTTCTTAACTTACTTAAAAAAGCTATAAAAAGTCTAGGAATGCATAACATAATCTGTGAAGTAATCCCTAAGGGGATTAATGCTTACCTGATGTATTCTTGGAAAGAGATTTGTAAGAACTATGAATGTCCCTAAAGACACAAAGATGAATATATAGTTCCCCAGTATAAGAGACACTTTTTAGGCATAATGAAGCAAGATTAAAAGACGGTTAGCCTATTGAGTGCGAAGCAGATAACTGTCTGCAAACAGTGTCCATGCTATTGACTTATAGAGGATTCGATTGTTTTTGTACCTTTGAATTAAAGTTTTGTACAAGTAATAATTAGCCGGATTTTAACACGTTTGCCGTCTTTACCTAATAGAGCCAAAGCGTTGCTCAAAAAAAAGATGATTGAATAAAGTGTGATTGAATAAATTGAAATAATGTAGAGAATAAAGAAAGTAAGGCAATTTCGAAGACGGTTGATACAGTGTATAATGTTAACATAAAATACAAATTAAGTTTACATATCATCATTCTAAAGTTTAAGAGTTACTCTTCCAATGTAGATTTTGTATTACTACATGTTTTGAAGTTAAACTTTTTTTTTTCTTCTTTTTTTTTTGAGGTAAAATATTCCCGGTGAGTTGGGAGGATTTCCACCCTGTTTATATATCATCATTCTATTTTAAGAGTTACTATTTTAATGTTTATTTTATATTAAATCTGTTTTGAAGTTAAGCATTTTTTCTATTTTCCTAAAAAGGTTAAAATTTTCTCGGCAATATGGTTATCGTCCGTCAAAAACAACGATGGTGTTCTAGGGTTAATCAATTAAATTGGCGATACAATACAATATATGGATCCTGACTGGGCAAAATTATTAGAATATGGCAATAAGAAAACTAATGAGTCTACCATCG
The DNA here is from genome assembly GCF_036898095.1 of Palaemon carinicauda. Taxonomy (NCBI): domain Eukaryota; kingdom Metazoa; phylum Arthropoda; class Malacostraca; order Decapoda; family Palaemonidae; genus Palaemon; species Palaemon carinicauda. The sequence goes on from NC_090731.1 coordinate 121,937,221, forward strand.
TTTTTATATAATTAATAGATAATACCACTCTAATGCTCTTACCCAAAGTGTTAGCACACTTTACTCATTACCACATTTGGATATTAGTGGTTATGGGAATTAAAGTATACCTTTCATTCTTTCATCCATTTTTTTTTACTATACCTTTCTATTTTCTTCACTATAAAATATCATATTTATAACACTCAAATATTATTTATGCAAATGTTCCCAATAATGATGAAAGTCTTGAAAGCAATCGGGTTAACACATTACTTGTAAGTAAGCACTCTCTATGAGCCCCATTTATGGGATTGTGCCGATATTTCCTATCACTATGATATTTTCATGAATTGTATTTCTCAAACAAGGTTATGAAAACGAAATAGAATATCTTATGACATCCGACCCTAAATATTTATATCGTAATTGTTAGAGTTCATTAAAAACCCAATCTATTTTTTAAAAGAAAAATAATGCATCTTAGATTAACTTTGCCCTGAAAGTCATTGAAGGTTTTCTGTATTATGCGGAATTAACGGTCGTTGATTTAACATGTGCTTAGACGATTTTAAACTAATAAAAAACAGTGTTAATTATCTTAATTCACCTACTGACGGTTAAATGTTATTCATATAATGATTCATGAAAAAACGCAACTCTCAGTCAACAATTGATTTTTTTTTTTCATTTTAATGATCCACATACATAATTTCTGAGTTGAAAAAAAGAAAATAAATAACAATTTAGTAAGTTTAGGGATGCTCAATCCTAAAATATTACAGAATCCATATTGGTACGAGAAAATACATTCCAGGAGTCTTTTATCAATAGATTATACGAACGACCAGAAGCTCTTGACGACTCCCTTCTCCAAGATATGTTATTTTCCTCTAATAGAGAAGACTGTTTTTAAGGACCCTTCGCAAAAAAGCTCCATTAATATTGAGTGCTACATAGATACTCCTCTACTAGACCAAGAATTGGGAGTCATCGAGTACGAAGAAGATCTCGTAATGTAATTTGAGAAGCACCCTTGACGTATGGAAGGAGAGAGAGAGAGAGAGAGAGAGAGAGAGAGAGAGAGAGAGAGAGAGAGAGAGAGAGAGAGAGAGCTCCTCGCTAGTAATAATGTTCTTATAATATGCACATTTTTGTGTAGTTATTATCATATAAACAAAGAATAAAGTAGACGGATTTGATTACAATTAATACAATCCTAACAAACCAGCTATAGCATGAAGAATCTATTAAAAATTATTAAAAGAATACACTTTTACTTTTTCGACATTTTTGATTAATATAATATTGGTGATTACTAAAAAGAATTTTTATTTTCAAAATTTTTTTTTTCAAGTCTTATTTTGTCTGGAGATATTTGGCAAAATTCATGATCAAACCACCCAGACTGCTAGTGACGTCTAGTGAATTACAAGACAATGTTAAAGATTTTGCAACTGTTTCCAGACAGTATGCTCTTCGATGTTCAGAAAATTTGGTTTCTCAAGGGGCACTCATTTAAATTGTTCATTCCAGGTTTTAAGAACCCAACAATTTTGAAATGAGATGCCATTTCAAAGGAAAAAGGGATAACGGTGTATGATAAGAATAATTCATTGCATATAAGTCTTATTATCGAATGCGCATGTCCTGATATTTAGTATATAAAAGTTTATAGCGGGCATAACAACTTTATTTTAGTGGAGGAATTAACAAAATTTGTTCGGAAGAATTTCTCCTTTCTCGAAACAAGCTTGGGCCCACAAACTTCCTGTGGATTGCTCTTTTGACAAAGCCTGTGAGCCACCTAAAAATTCAAGATGGCTGGGTTTTTCAAGATGGATGTCATTGAAAATAAAGAAATATTACACAATACAATAAAATAGCAAAGCACTTGTCCGATTTGATTGATCTTGACGTCAAATCCTTTATTCTTTGCCATGTAGAATCCGAATTTCGCACCATGGACTCACTTACTGGCTTCCTAGTACCAGCCAGAGTAGATGTCACCGCACTACCTGGACTCACTAGATGAAGCCATTGCAGTGAAACTCACCATAGGTTTCAATATTAGCTAAGTTATTATTTAGTACATCCACATAATTAGCTAATCATCGCAAATTCTGTCTAATAAGCCCCAAATAAGTTACCTATTGCAGTTTAGGTGTACTTTAACATAGATGTTTCGTTAATAAGTAGCACTTAAATTGGCAAGGTAAGCCAGAACACAACTGACAGTAGAGTATGAGTGACTGGAGAAGGTCACTGTGACAGATGGCTCAGTGACTTGGTCAGTCCACCTTACTTCACAGAATAGTGGAAAGCCGTTCGAGACTAGCATGACCTCATTTTTGTTTCTGCTGCGAGTTCATGACCATTATTACTGCTGAACAGCCAATATATGCAATAATCAAGCCGGTCCAGTGACATTGTCTTAAAATCTACTGTGAAGTATTTTTTTTTTTTCAAGTAGCTATAGGTTTTACAGTATCAGAATATAGTATAATTTTTTCTTCATAACATTACCATCTACAATTCAACCCAGTTTTTAACATAAACATATATAGAGGAGCTTGTCTATCTTTTCAATGAAGTACCAAATAAATTTCATTGTCAAATATAATCCTAACAATTTCTGTGGATTTCATATATGTACTACACATCTACCGCTTGCTTAGGTATGCAAATGATTGTATTGTAATTCACTGTTGGACATCCATGGAAATGAGTATTTCAATATATTTCAAAAATTACTACAGTATATTGTAGCGCAACATGTTACCATGAAATAAGTAAACCTGTGATTGAATGATAATCATTAAGACTCCAAAGAATAGGGAGAACAACCTTGTTCAGGTAAGGTAGGTGCATCCCTCTAGTTATTGATAAAATAAAGTTATATAAAATAATATAAACAGTTTCTGTAATTCTATAAAGCAGACTGATAACGTAATTCCTTATTATCCTACAGGTTAATCTTCATTCCCACAAAAAGTAAACTTTTGCATGCAAGGAACATATATTTTAGAAGCATTATATTCAAAATGAACCTTAAAAGATATCAGTGTAGAAGTATGCAATCTATAATAAATGAGTATTCAATTATCAATATATGGCATAGTTATAGGATTAACGTCAAAATATTTCTTCATAAGATTAAACCAGAATTCTTGCTTTTTCCTTTAAAAGCAGTGA
>NC_090731.1:121950394-121970394 GCF_036898095.1 Palaemon carinicauda
ACGAGCAGCGCATAAAATAATCAAATTCATTCCCAAATTACAAGTGATATTACAGAAAAGGAATAATTCCAAGGTGATTACGAAAGCATAAAAATGGAAGCAATTCTAATTTTTTTTTTTTTTTACCTCGTTAGGTGAATTACTTTTCAGTAGAAGCCAGAGGCCACTCTAGCCTGGGATATAATTGAATTTGAATCATTTCTGTTCCATTCATATTTTTTCCTTTTGCTTTTATGAGAAGAAAGTTCATTTATTCACTTGGGAAGTCGTTAGATTTTTTCTGAATTCTTCTACCATTCGTTTACCAGGATTCAGTCCATCAAGTTACTCAACCTAACCAAGAGTGCTCGTTTCTTCAGCCTTTATTCTTTTGTGTCTCAGTTTTGGAAGAGATAATGAATTTTTCAAGAGTTTCCTTCTGTCAGTCTGCATATGAACTTACGCAATCTTGAGCATAGGCGAATCTCTATTAAATAACCTTTCTTAATATTTATCTTTCTAATTCTTATCTAAAGCTAATATATGATATACATGATAAGTTCCCTACCCTCTCTCTCTCTCTCTCTCTCTCCCTCTCTCTCTCTCTCTCTCTCTCTCTCTCTCTCTCTCTCTCTCTGTTTTCTTAGGACAAATAAAGATGAGCAATATTATATAGAAGAATATAATTACAAATAGCAACTGTAAGACTTTTAAGGCTAAATATCCATTTGATAACAGCATGCTAAACTCAAAACGTCTATAGTAAAACAGAAATTACAGACAATGATTTGACATCAGTTTAATGACAACTACACAACACAAGAATTTATTCGGTGTGATACACAGGTTCTTTGTAGTATACATGAACTCTGTCATTCGGCAAATTTAGGCAATACCAAAAATTGAAAGAATATCCAAGTAGATTAAGAGAAATAAAAAGAGAAATAAAAACCTTAAAAATGTGGTTTTACACTTGGGAGATTTAAGGTAATATTAAGCTGGACTTCGTTAATGATAAAGCGCTCATCACTAGCTTCCATGCCATCTTTTAAAATGTTTCTTAACGTAGTATATTTGTTTCTGGATTTTCTAAAAAATTCTAAATTTTCTGGTGTGTCTTACTGCAGAATTTTGATAACTTTGTAGTCTTGAGTGTGAAAAGATGACACGATTGTTGGTCTGTATAATAATAGTGTATTATATGCAAATTTTACTGCTGATATTCCCTTTATATAGATAGATAGAAGGGCTCGAACAATCTTACCCTGGATAGATACGCTCCTCGGACACCCCTTTAAGGGTATACTCGGTCACGCGCGACCCCGACGCAAAAAAAAATTCTTGAAAAATCTGTTTTTGCAGTAACCTCCTTTTTTTTTTTTTTTTTTTTGCCAAAAAAAAGTTCACTGAATGCTTCAAACTACTGTAAAGATAAATACTACTCATCTGCGGAAAAACTATTTATTATAAATATTCTAAAAAATTAAGTAGAAAAAAAGACCTTACATAAAAATCCATAAAAAAAAAATTATACATATATACACAAATCCTTTTAGGAATTGATTCTTGAATGTTTAGGACACATCTCGATGTATTTTGGATGAAGTCGGATCTATGGAGGTGAAGATCTGAAATGAGAAAAAAATGGTAACTTTTTTTGGCCAAAAAAATTTGACCAAATTTCATGATTTTTTTTGGGTACCGAAATGAAACAGGAAGTGGCTAAATTTTTTAGGGAATAAACATATGCTATCCTAGAATAGAAATATGTAAAAAAAATCTTCATTATTTTGTAAATTACATTTATATCAGGGGCCATATCTAAAGGTCATTTTTTGAGTATTTCGAAATTTCGTAAAAAAAATACATATATTTAATATATAATATGATATTTATGCAGGTATAAATATACCAAAATATCACAAATTCTATAGGGAATAAAAATATATATAGATAGGGCAACTTACGCTTCGGATATGTCCACAAAATGGCCACCAACCACACTGACTCAGACTCCCTAATCTGCCACTTGAAATTTAGGAAGGGTATGTCAAGTTCAAGGTGTTATTTACTAATCTAATTATTCTTGGATATGCATAAAAATTGTATGGTGGATTGCTGGATGATTGTCGATTATTTTACGACTATAAAATAAGAATTCTGACCCCAACAAAAATTTTTGAAGGGAAATAAAATCGAAAAAAAAAATGTAAAACAATTTAATATTTTAGCTAAAAAAAAATTGATGATATTCAATCAAAAAACAAGTAAATAAAATTTTCCGACAAATAAACATCTAAATGAATCATTACTCTGTGATAGTTCCTTAGTACGTAGTAATTTTGAAAGAAAGGAGAAAAAACGAAAAAGTGGCAATCACAGGAAAATCGAACACAAACCTATATATACGCCATATCTGGCTACAAATAAAGATAAGCATGCGTAGCCAGATCATCTAGAAACACTTTCCAACACTATAAAAATATAAGTTTTGCGACACTACTTGCCAATTCCTTACGGTTACATGACTAAGCAAAAAAATGCAAAACTAATAAAAAGGGGCACTCGCGGAAAAATGGCCAACATTCTAATATACGGCATTTCAGAAAAAAAAAAAAAAAAGACATGCACGTGTTAGCCCAAACATCAAGGCACACTTTCTAACAAATAAACATGAAAAAAAAAATCAATAATATACGGCAATTCCTAACTACGTAGTAAATTTTTACACATATTGAAAAAAAAAAAAAAACCCCCCCCAAAAAAAACAGAAATTGGCAACCGCAGGAAAATACCCCACATACCAATATCTACGGCGTATCTGACAAAAACAAAGTCACGCATGGGTAGCCAGATTATCTAGACACACTTTCCAACACTAAAATAGCCAAAGTTTTGCGACACTATTTGGCAATTTCTTACAGAATAATGACTTGGCCAAAAAATGAAAAAGAATGAAAAAGGGGCACTCGCGGTAAAATGGTCCTCGTGGTGATGAACGACATTTCAACTAAAAAAAAAAAAAATCATGCACATGGTAGCCAATCAATCCACCAAGACTTTGCATAACTGATAACCTATACAAGTTGCACCATTCTACGACAATTTCATAATGCGTAATAACTTTGATAATTATGCAAATTACCTTAGAAGGGTAAACTCGGTCGTGCTCGACCCCGATGCGTCTCAGAAATCTGGGAAGGAGTACAGCTACAGCGATGCACATCTGGACACAACTAAAGCGTGTAGGCGAGACACCGACTGCAGGTCGATCACCCACAAATTCAGTCACGGGGGTGAGTCACGTGAGAAAAACCTCTTTTTTTTTTTTTTGACGCTTAATAATGGACAAAATGTATTTTAGAAATTTATGGACTTGACAGCAGAGTGGGAAATATTATTCTCGATATGTTATTAAGCTGAAGGTTTTGAAAAATGTACCAAGTTATTATATGCCATTCTTTCTTAAATTTCTTTGGAAAACGAAGTTTTTGTTCTTATCTTTTAGAAATACGGCACCCCATGCGTAAGGAACTTGAGATTTGAATCTCAAGAAACCGATAATACATGATGATTGTTCTATGAAAGGACACATTTCTTTTGATAAATTCTTTTGGAAATCGAGCTTTCGGTACACGGTTTGCAACGTTATAGATTTCCATTTATCTAATGATTACACCAAAATCCCACTTGGTTAATATTCTAATAATGATAAAGTTTCATCTGGCCTCACTACTACTCGCGGTTTGAAGATTAGTGGTTAGTTTTCATGTTAGCAGATAAGTTTAACCTGCATGTGTAAGGGTTAGTTTTCATGTTAGCAGATAAGTTAACCTGCAGGTGTAAAATTTAAAAGGCAAATATTTCTCAAGTTAATTCAATCTATTATATTAGCCTCTGCCTTCATTGTAGAAAGTTACTCCCCAAACTATCTTGTTCATGTTGGACTAAGCATAATTCATCCATGCATCTTTTCAAAATTTTCAAGTGCTTTATTTGTTTTAAATGTTTTACAATATAATACAGTGGTAACATGTTCGCCTAGCATTTTGCATGGCAGCAGATCGATTCCCCGCTCGGGACTGTGAGTTGAATCTGTTTACGGGGGGAGGGCAATGCTGTGGTTCAGTATTTCCTAAATAGATGGTGAGCATCTGTTCTGATGAAACTGGTACTCGAAACTAGAAACCTGTAACCTTTAAAAGATCATATTAGGACATTGAATTATCTAATTGTTTAATAATTAAATATGCTCTGAAAAGACTATATTGCAAATTTTCTATAATTGTTTTCTGGTATTCGTAACATGCCTGAGAGGTACAATTTCTTTATTAAAAGTATTATGTAAGACAATAGCATAAACCATTAAAGGGACGTGATGTGAATTATAGAAAATAATGTTACTCTAATACTGACTCACGCAGCTGGCGTGTGCAGACATCCTTATTCTACTTGCCAGAACTGAGGAGACACTGAGATTATGTAACAAATATAGATTATCACACAATATATAAGTTGAGATGGCTGTAAATTTTCATCTTTTTTTGAATTGCTGTAAATACTGTAATTCAAATAAACATCAAACTTTTCGTAATGGTGGCGTGCAATGTAATTTTGATACTCTCGTGCTGTTTTACTACTAGAATTATGATCCATTTAGCAATTAAAACTAATCAGTTGCTCGGAATATAAAGTACTTATATTTTCTATAATTTGTAATCCAATGCCTTCCAAATCTAGCAATAGCATTTTTAATAAATGTTCTGTACTAATCAGATGAAGAGATCAATCCACTCTCTTGGATTACACACAGTAATAGGTAGTTTATCGTCTAATGAAAACAGGGATAATAATAAGCTATGCAATATTAACGAGATTCCTAAAAACCCACAATTATATAGTAGTACATTTGGTCCATAGAGCGAAAAAATTTTGAAGGCACCACACTGTTGCAAAGTACGAAGAGTGCCTTTATCTTAAGCTATTGGTGTTTGGGAGAATGAAGAAATGAGGTCTGAGCTAATCAAACGGCCAATCATTTGCAACCGTAAGTACACTTGTGTCAAATCACTCTGGGATGATTATAGTGTCACCATTTTACGATACAGTACCATAACAAATCTGGTGACATTAATTCTATGTTATAACAATCTCTAAGCCATGAGAGAAAATAGCAATCCATGTGATTTGGAAGTAGGAATGTAGTCATTTTTCAAAGGTTAAACTTGTGAACGTTTGTAGAGTGTACTCCCCCCGCAAAGCAAAATGAGTCGTTTATTTGATTTCTTTCATGATATGATACAAACTTGAACCTATTTGAAATCTCAAAGCTTCAAGGGAATTACAGAGATTCTCAATGGGATTCGAAACAATGAAAACAAGGAAAGAGCTTCAGCACTAAAGAATAAGTGCATGAAATATATATATATATATATATATATACATATATATATATATATATATATATATGTATATATATATATATATATATATATGTATTTATTTATATATATATATATATAAATATATATATATACATGTATATATATATATACATATATATATATATATATATATATCTATATGTGTGTATACATGCATATATATATATATATATAGATATATATATATATATACATACATATATACACACACACATATATATATATATATATATAATGTATGTGTGTGTGTTTGTGTGTGTATATGCGTTTATAATAACTTCCTACAATATATTAATTTCCTTTCCATGGCAATAATCATATATTTAGGAAAGCCTAAATACTTCATTCGCAAGCACCACATAACATCAGGGATTTCACTTCTAAGATCGGCGTGCCATCAGAAACTCATAATACTTTTTACTGGGTAATCACATAAATAAATGGCACGTCTGGAGTGAATCACAAATAGCAGGGAATTTGGCACTCTACTGTATGTGCGTATTGTTTTAGCACCAGAAGTTCATCATCTTGACACAATTAGCTGTTTCAAACAAACTAGGACTTATCTTAATCTAGCTTTATGTCAGTTAATTTCGTGTTAATCATCAGTTGGCAATTGATGGTTTTCTATTACACAGAAGATCACGTCTTCATTTCAAAATGCATTTCATGATGTTCTCTTATTATAAAGCAAAATAGGTAATCTTAATACTTCTGTTAACCACCCCTTTTGCTACACAGGAGTTCATCAATCATACCCCATCCTTCAAGATACGCAGTGACGAGTCATACTACCAATACAAGAGTGTGTTGTTATTAACTCGACCTATGCTGACTAAAGGAAAATAGTAAAGCACTCTGATGAACTAGGACTAAAGCAACATTCAAAACAGCTAAGAAAAAGCCAATAAGATATGTGAATGTAGAAATAATATGGTCTCTTTTTCAATGAACTTGACAAAAAAATAAAAAAATACATTAGTCTTTGGAAATCCCTTGATTTTCATCGTTGGATACTTTCAGGAATAAATAATTTCATCGTCTTAATCCATCAACAATATCTGTCAGAATGCAGAGCAAGCCAGTGATGGGTCCCACCTTTTTTGAGATGCCACACATGCCTTCAGGGAAACTTAAAAAAAAAACATCACAGATATGAAACAGTTATAAGCTTCCTTTGAATCTTGAAATGAAACTAGAGTTTTCTAAAAGTGATTTTTTTAAAAATTTCTCTCTCTCTCTCTCTCTCTCTCTCTCTCTCTCTCTCTCTCTCTCTCTCTCTCTTATCTTTTGCTTATTTATTTACACTTAAACGTAATATTCGCTTATGGTTCTCCATGTGATAATAGGATTTGTCATTGAATAACATTATATTTTGAAATTTGTCGTTTGGTCTACAAAATATTTACAGAAACGTTTAAACAAGTCTCTCTCTCTCTCTCTCTCTCTCTCTCTCTCTCTCTCTCTCTCTCATCATTTATTACCTGTTTATTATATTTCGTTGATAGCAGATTCAGTGATATCTTCAGTTTGTCAAATGTGAATAAACCATCCCTGATAGTGATCCGTAATTCTCATCCGTAGACAGATAACCTTACATTTCTAATCTCTCTATAACTTGACTTTTATACCGGTTAGTTATTTTTGATTAATATAAACCCCGATTTCTTGTAAAAAAGTAAATTATAATCTGGTTTATTTAATAATATTGAATTTGGGAATATCGACTCATAATTAACGTTAAGTTTGTCCGTTTCTAAAACACTTTACACCCTGCCCCATAAATGTTGAAATTAATATATTTAGGAATGTTAGTTCCATCAGTTTTGATATTTATTTATTTACCCATCTTACTGAGTATCTGTCTATCTATATAGTTATGTACATTCATACATAAACTATATATACAATATATATATATATATATATATATTTATATATATATATATATATATGTGTGTGTGTGTATATATATATATATATATATACATATATATATATATATATATGTGTGTGTGTGTGTGTGTGTGCGTGTATATATATACACACACACACACACATATATATATATATATATATCTATATATATACATATATATATATATATATATTTATATATATATATATATATATATATTTATATATAAATATATGTATATATACATATATATATATATATATTATACATATATATATATATATAAATATATATATATATATATATATATATATATAAATTTATTATATATAATAAATTTATATATATATATATATATATATGTGTGTGTGTGTGTGTGTGTGTACCTTCAATTTTCTTTGAACTCCTGTCATTCTTATGTTTAAGTATGAATCAAGTTATATAAAAGTTTAAAATCTTTACTCATGTCCATAAAATGTTTTTCAGAATTTCATCCTTTGTAAAGTTGTGTTTCGTGTCGATATCTGCTATTCGGTAAGCCTTCACAAGTAGAAATTCCAATAAGGATTTCAAACACCTTAAGTGAACTTTATAGTGTAAACAGAAGCATAAACAAGGACAATTATATATAACTTTATATACATATCTAGTTGTGTTCATATTGAACGATGATTGAATGAGCAAATGGAAAATCACTTAACCCCAGCAGAATCTCTACCTAAAACTTTCAAGAGAAAAAGAATGTTCATTGATACAAGAGTAGTGTTAGTTCAATGGTAACACCGGTAAATTTCCACAAATTTAGTTCTGAATCTATTTCTGTTCAGTCCTTAACATGATTTCGCAAGGAAAGAGTTACTATCCATTTAAACTGAAGATTTCGTGTTTAGGAGTGCATGAGTGTAGCTGCTGAGTCAGCATTTACCATGGATTAGTTAAGCCAAGAATCAGGTAGGTGGATACTTGGTTTAAGGACAGATCGTAAAAATTTATGAACGGTCTCTGGTACACTGCCCGCCTGAGTAGTACCATCTCTTTTTGTATTTGTTGGCCACTATGAGGCTCCTTTAAACTTTTGAATTACTAATGCTTAATACAAATGAAAGAAAAATCTAAAATATTCTAAGTTTTTGAGTAAAAGGATCTCTCTCTCTCTCTCTCTCTCTCTCTCTCTCTCTCTCTCTATGTATATATATATATATATATATATATATACTACAACGTTATATTGTACATAGATTTTTATATTGCTTTTGTAATTTACATATCATTTTTATATATTGGCCTCCTGATGATATGTCAGATGTTCAGGGTCAATAACCATTAGCATATAAATGAAGCTATTTATTCAAGCTAAATTGGATAACAGACATCCTTTTTTTGAAACGGGATTATTTAATTACGTGTTATCCTCAAATTTAGAAATCAACTTATAGTTGAATTATTTCACGGCAATTGGTGTTTTAATAATTGCCGCTGTTCCGGTGTTAATGATCTATAGCGATCAAGTTCTGCGTAAGAATAGAACATAATTATTATTATTATTATTATTATTATTATTATTATTATTATTATTATTATTATTATTATTATTATTATTATTATTATTATGCTAAGCTACAACCAAAGCTGTAAAAGCAGGATGTTAGAAGCCCAGGGACCTCAACAGGGAAAATAGCACATTGAGAAAATGAAATAAGGGGAAATTAAACATTTTAAGAGCAGTAATATAATTGAAAATGGATATTTCCTATATAAACTATAAAAACTTAACAAAACAAGAAGAGAGATGAAATAGAATAGTATGCCCAAGTGTACCCTTAAGCAAGAGAACTCTAACCTAAGACAGTGGAAGACCATGGTACAGAGGCTATGGCACTACCTATTACTAAAGAACAATGGTTTGGATTTGGAGTGTCCTTCTTCTAGAAGAGCTGCTTTACCATAGCTAAAGAGTCTTTTCTACCCTTACTAAGAGGAAAGTAGCCACTATACATTTAAAGTGCAGTAGTTAACCCTTTGGGTGAAGAAGTGGGTATCGTAGTACTCAAGGACGGATCCAGACTTTTCAGTGAGAGGGGGTTAAGGAAAAAAGGGCACCTGTAATCACTTGAAAAGGCACTTTACAAATTTACTCAAAAATTAATGGAATAGACAATATTATTAGAGAAGAACCAAAAACCACTGATTGCAATTTATACCATTATTTTATTCATCATAATATAAATTGTTGTTATGAAAATGTAAATAGATCTGAGTTAAGAAACTCAAGACTATTTTACAACAAAGGTAAAAAAAACTATAATTAAGAAACAATTCCTGGCACCTACTTGATATCTCAATCATCATGGAAATACAGAATATTGTAAATAACATACTTTTCTTACGCAATGAATCACACAAGAAAACACCATTTTATACAATTCATGGATAAATCATTCACTGATAATGTCATAGTAATACAGATTACAAATAGAATTGACCCAAGAAACTAAGATTTTGTTGAAAGACACATACTGGTAAATAAACTATGGCATTTAATTTGATAGTTCCATCTGTATAGATAAGAGTGATGATGTGTGTGTGTGTGAGATAAGAGTTTTTCATATTTTGCGATATACTTGAACCAAAATAATCTAGTCCATCAAGATGTTCTTAGTAAACAGCCTTCTGCTGTCTTCATTGATAAACATTCTAATAATGGCTTTTACATCAACTTCTTCGTTGTGGTTTATATGCATCAGACATAGCCCAGTCAACCTCTCAACACTCATTCTATTCTTGAGGTAGGTTTTTACACGTCTTAATGCTAAAAACGATCTTCCTGCTGTTCAACTGCCAACTGGTGACACACAGCCAATGACAAGTAGTTCATAGATGTTGGGGTAAATGTCTGGATCACACAGCCTTATACATTCAATAAGATTTGTCGGCAACTGGTCTACTATAGAAAAACGATTTTTCCAATTGTTTAACTCACCAGTCAGCGACAAGGGAGAAGGAAGGTCATTCTCCCAATACAAGAGTTTCTCTGCTAGATTCTCAAGATCATGATTTTCCAGGATTCATTTTGGAATTACCTCAAACAGCGTAGTAGCAGTCCTGGACTCATGATTAAAACGAGTATCCATCTCACTCAGGAGATGATCCACAAGTGGGGCTGCTAGATTTATACGAAAATACTCTTCAGTGGTTTGTGCAGGGGCATAACTACGATGGATCTGACGTTGAGCTGTACATGGTCTTGCCACTGATCCCCCAACAGCTTCCGTGAGCTTTGAGGATCCAGCATTAATATTCTATGTTGTTTACAAATCAAGTGCGTCCTTGTACTGTGACGTAATATTTAGCCTATTTTGACACAAATAAAAAAATGTAAATGCGACCCACTTTTTGACCTTGTCAATACCACTATGACGATATCGTCTGCTCAAGCAGTTTGGGATTATATCAAAGTTATCTGCGGATATTATCATTGTGCAATTACAGACACGAGCATTTTGATGAACGTGAATAAGGTAAATTTATTAACAAATAAAACAAACAATTTTGCAGCCACATTGCACATTGGACCGAAGCATATATCTTCAATGTTTACATTCATTTTTATACGTGTCTACTAGTCTATATATAATCGTCTAACGTTCTCACCGTAGATCTAGGCCTATGTTTTCATGTCAAATGAATAGAGAATACAATGAAAAAAAAAATAGACGTTTTGTGACATACCTAAAAAACGAGTGAATTTTCCTGCATCGTTTGGCATCTTGTTCTACCAGCGAGTTTTCAATACGCTTTACTCTATCCTTACGTGGCATTTTGTCGGTTAAAACATCGAAAGATTCACCACAGATGTCCGATCAGCGATCTTCCTGGCTTCTGGCTGACCCTCTGTTAAGTGCTTACGAAGACGCGTAAAAATCAACCTTGTTGGGAACAAGGTTGATCTTCCCGCGCCTCGGAACTTCCCAGGTGTCCGACATAACGAGGTGGCTCACGAAGTCTATCAGCTCATGTTTATAATCAATACCGTGATAACTGTGTCGTGCCAGTTATCTACTTTTTAGAATATAGGCTACTATTTCGTTTTTTAATGGTCTCAAGAAGGCACCTTGAAAACTCGAAAGGGCACTTTCCAAATTTGAGGGGAGGTTAGGACGTCGTTAACCCCCCCTCTAGATCCGTCCTTTGCTATTATCGTTAGTACTGTACTAACGATAATAGCAAAAGTAGTAGTAGTTCAATTGATAGCTATAGTTCATTGCAAAAGTATCCTTATTTCCGTGCAAAGAAACCATTCCTCCAGACCAGTATAATTTGCACATGAAGGTTCATTAAACATTCAATTCTTGATGGATAGATTTTGCGACGCGAATAAAAACAAGAGTCGTCAACATAGGAGTAGAGAGGTATTCGTATGAATACAAAAAGCTATGAAACCCAGTTGTATCCTTAATCTCAATACTTTCAATATGTATGATTATAGACTATAGGGTAATTGGCCATTGAATAAGAGCCTTATGAATTCCATACTCCTCTTCATTACTCATTATCTCTCGTTATCTTCTCAAGTAGAATTATTTATCGTCTTTCGAACGAACAATTATGATAATATTAAACAATATAAGATTATAGCACGATATTTCGATTACTCAGAAATCAATCAAGAACTGTAAAGAAATTAATTTCCATTAGCATTTTTATTTTTTTCCCATTTTCCTTATTACTTGTTGAAGTTAAGGAGGATCCCAGTAGTCTGGAATTTTATTCTATGGCATTACTGCAAATCGATAAATAAATCTTATTAGAAATGTATCGTAGTTATCATTCCTAAATAAGTTTATTTTACTTAATACATTGTATTAGGAGGGTATTTGCCTGTTATTCCAAAATCCAAAAATACTGGCAATATGCAAATAAAACAATTTATTTGTTTTTATTTAAATATTTTATAACATGAAAATATACTTGTTCATATAATATTCATTGTATTGTTAATACAAAAGTAATTCAATATAGGTAATCTCTTATTCATTTGCATGTACCATTTTTCTTCTCTTTCCTAACTAAGTCTCTTATTTAGGATAACATATTTAAGTAAATACAAAATAGATGATGTAAAACATTAGCTTTATATTTTGGAGAGTAACAGGGATTATGCTCCCAGGTAATTCACAGCTTATTTCGAAGGTTAACCAGCTTTGTCTTTCATTCACCAGGGAAACCAGTTAATATGTGCGAGTAAATTAATGCTGCATTTCACAATTATGTTTCAGTAAACCCTTGGTATGTAA
The DNA here is from genome assembly GCF_036898095.1 of Palaemon carinicauda. Taxonomy (NCBI): domain Eukaryota; kingdom Metazoa; phylum Arthropoda; class Malacostraca; order Decapoda; family Palaemonidae; genus Palaemon; species Palaemon carinicauda. The sequence goes on from NC_090731.1 coordinate 121,963,030, forward strand.
ATTTATTTGCAAGGAAAACGAGTTAATATAAATTTATGAATTACTTAGATTTTCACGTTTAGTCTTACGGGGATGGGGAAGGAAGGGTGTTTTCAAACCAAGTTTCTCTTCCATTGAAATATTCTATGCATCCAAGATGAGATTGGTTTTCATATGAAAAGGATCAGTATTATAGGAGCATTCATCAAGTTAACTGCGTAATGACCTCATTTTGGATTCTCTACATGCATATCCTATTATATACACTTCTCCTTACTAGTGTTCCCTCAGTGCTGTAGGAATTATAGTAAAACCAATCTGTCGTGGCCGCTGAGACGATTTGTTGCCCACTGTATAGTATACTCGTGTCAAGATAATTCGACCAATTTAAGGAAAAAAGAACACAGTACTTAGACACGATCTATCCAAACTGAGTGATACTGATAAAGCGTAGCTGCTTTATGACAGATGTCGTTCCTTTTTTACCAATCTCACGGGATTAACCAGAGGTGGCTACGATTAACCAGAAGTTAAATCCAGTTTCTCTCTCTCTCTCTCTCTCTCTCTCTCTCTCTCTCTCTCTCTCTCTCTCTCCTGTTATTCTTGTCGAACATATATATTTCATAAGGTAAGGTTTCATTTTTATAATGGTAATTGGAACCAACAACATTTTCTTTTTTTCAAAATTATAATCCCAGGTTATTTGCCATTTTATCCTATTGTCGTAATAAGACTGGCAAGATGGTGAGTTTGAAATCATGAAGGTCACAAGGGTGAATTTATCAGGCAAAGATCAGTGAGCCATATTCAATCCCCAGAATAGTTGATCTTGGAGTATAAAATAGAGTGCATAAGACTGCATAAGCTATCAAATTTGAACTCTTGGAAACTTAACCAACTCTTGCAAACAGTATAGAGTGTGTACAAGTATTTCACAATGAAGATGAGCAGCGGCCCTTTTACTGATTTAACTTAAGCATGTATCCACACGTTTGAAGCTAATAAAGTTACTGAAATAATAGTTCGTCGAATGATCACACAAGAAGAATGTGAAAAACCTAAATTCTAAGAAAGAAAAAAGTATTATCCTGCTCTCGACGACTTCAATAGATATGTTTAAGAAGAACAGTGTTAAACTTATATGCACGCAAGAAAATTCCCACCTCTGAAAAAATACTGGTGGAAGGTGGAGAAAACATTGCATATAATGGATGGAAGCAACCTTCAAAAAACTCTACAATATATATATATATATATATATACATATACATAAACATTTATATATATATATATATATATATATATATATATATATATATTATATATTTATATATCCAATAAACTTTTCCTTTAAGAAATATTAATCTCCTCAATAAACTTTTCCTTTAAGAAATATTAATCTCCTCAGCTGAAAGACCATTGATTAACAGATGTGACCATGAGACCACAAATACGAAACTATCGGTAGTGAAAGATAAGTATCTGACAAGGACAGAGCAATTAAAAAGGTTTGAAAAGTCTTTAAATAAACTGACTCTTTCAATATCCTTATAAACATGTTTTATGCTTAGAAGTCAATTTTCGATATATATATATATATATATATATATATATATATATATATATATATATATATATATATATATATATATATATATATATATATATATAACATGTTGATGTTATAAGGTGGTCTTATCCCAGTAAGTACAGTTGTGAAGAAAGGGTGAGGTAAAATAGGATATTTATCCGTGTATTACCGTTAATCTCTTAATCTGCCTTTATTGTTGTTTTCAAAGGTTTTCGACTTGTCTCTAAAGTGAGCTTCTTTCAAGGAAAAATGAACTAAGTATTTAAGCTCGGACACGATAATGTGACGAGCTGAGAGAAGGTTGTGACTCAAAGACAGGATGAAAGCAACTGAGTAACTTTATTACAGACACTTGCCTTTATATAGAAAACTCAATGCATCAGGAAATTTCTTGTTCAACCGACACCGTACCGGTTAACAGTTAACAGTGAGAAAAACAGACACATTATTTCAGGTTCAATGCAACAGGAAATTTCCTGTTCAACTGATACCACACTGGTTAACAGTTAACGGTGAGAAAGACATAATTATCATTTCAGGTTCTTTTTAGTGAGAGGGGAGAGCGAAGATACAAGCTTAATATATACACAAAATAAAATGTTGTTACTATGTACGATCGTGTGACACACGGTTGGCACATGGCTTCCCCCCTGAAAATGACATACTGTACATGTTGAATAGGGCGCCCTGATCTAGAGAGGCGAACTGTAGGCTGGTCATCTTACAGGAGATAAGCAGGTTTCAGATGATCAATGGAGACCCAGTCTTCTTTGCCACGAATGTTTAGTAGGAATGCTTCCGGACTGTGTCAGATCACAAGGAAAGGGCCCGTGTAAGGGGGCGTTAGCAGTGGCTTGCTAGTGTCGTTGCGCAGGAAGATGTGCGTTGCAGAGTGTAAGTCTGTCGGAATGTGATGCTTTGGTGGGGGCTTGTAAGTCTGTCGGCATGGAGTAAATTTTCCCGCGACATGACATATGCGATGGAAATCGTCGGACGAGGTTGAAGAAGGAAAGAATTTGGCAGGGACGACCAACGGGTCGCCATAAACCATTTCAGCTGCAGAGACGTCGAGGACGTCTTTAGGAGTGGTCCTTAGTCACAGGACGACCCATGGAAGCTGAGTAAACCAGTTGGAATCCTTGCAGCGGGACATCAAAGCTACTTTGAGGGTGCAATGAAAACGTTACACCATTCCATTAGCAGCGGGGTTTTAGGCAGTTGTCTGATGTAGGGTGATGCCAAGGAGATTTGCTGATGATGTCCACAATTGAGAGGTAAAAGTGGTACCCCTGCCAGAAATAACATGCTCAGGGATACCAAATCTTGCAATCCATCCTGAGAGTAAGGCAGATGTACATGAGGCGGACGTTGCAGTTTCCATAGGAATGGCTTCAGGCCAACAAGTGGAGCATCCGATGACGGTAAACAGGTAACGATGTCCTTGTGATGTGGGTAGGGGGCCTACAACGTTGACGTGATTGTGTGCAAACCGACGCTGAGGTTGAGGAAAGGTGCCCACTCCTGAATCCGTGTGTCGATGTACTTTGGAAGTTTGGCAAGAAGTACAGGCGCGGACCCAATCCTTAGCATCCTTAGAAATGGCGTGCCAAATGAACTTCGTCTTTAACAGCAGTGCAGTAGAGCATCACAGGGGATGTGAAAGGCTGTGAATGAAATCAAACTCCTCCCGTTGCATGGGAGCAGGAATCCAAGGTCGCGGTCTACCAGTACTGACGTCACAGAGGAGTGTGGTGTTGGAGTTTTTGAGGGGGAAGTCTTCCCAACAGAAGGACGAGCAAGATGTTCTACATGTTTGATACTCTGGATCCTGTAGTTGGGCTTCAGCCAAGGCGTAGTAATCTAATCCCAGTTGAATGGCAGCCAACGTGTTTCTTGACAGGGCATCGGCAACGGGATTCAATTTCCCAGGGACGTATTGAAGGGTGCAATTGTATTCAGCCCCAAGGGAGAGATGTCGGCGTTGATGGGTACACCAGGCGTCACACTGTTGAGTAAAGGTGTGCGAATGACGAGGAGCATACCTTCTTAGAAATGGTGAAAGTGACGGTCAGCCAAGTGCACCACCAGCAATTCGCGATCGAAGGTAGAATAACCCGATTCTGCCTTGGACAGTTTTCTGCTGAAAAAGGCCACTGGGCAGGCCGAGCCCTTGACCACCTGCTTGAGTACTGCACCAACATCCATCGGTGGAGAGAAGGAGAGGGGCATGTGGGATAGGTAAAGTGAGAGCTGCAGTGGTAGAGAGGGCCTTCTTTGCATTGCAGAAAGCCGCTTCTTAAAGGGACCCCACTTCAGATCCTTTGGCTTGCCTTTGAGTGAGGCATAGAGGGGAGCAAGAGTGGCGGCAATGGCTGGCGGAATACGTTGATAATAGTTGATCATACCCAACAATTCCTGCAGAGCTTTGACGGTCGAGGGCACAGGGAAGTCCTGAACTGCTGCTACCCTCTCAGGGAGGGGATGGACTCCTTCAGGAGTGATGCAGTGCCCTAAGAACGACACTTCGTTGGCGCCAAAGGTACACTTGTCGTACCGTACTACAAGGCTCTTTATTTGCAGGTGGTCAAGCACGATGCGCAGGTGACGGAGTGGTTCCTCCTTTGAGGAGAACACAAGTATGTCGTCCACATAACATACACAAAAGGGGAGGTCCCCTAAGATGTCATCTATGAGATGTTGAAACGTGGCCCCAGCATTACGAAGGGCAAAACAGGAGTAATTGAAGGTGTGAAGGTGCATATACCACACGGAGTGGTGATGGCGGTCTTGGGGATGTCTTCTGGGATCTTAGGCACCTGATAATTCCCCTTCAGGAGGTCGAGCGTAGAAAAAAAACTTTGCTTTGTGCAGGTAGAAGGTCACGTTAGAGATGTTTGGGAGGGGGTAGTGATCCGGTTTTGTTTGCATGTTCAGGCGCCTGTAATCCCCACACGGACGGAGGGAGCCGTCTTTCTTCTGAATGATATGTGAGGGTGACGACCATGGGCTGGAGGCCTTTTGACAAAGGCCCATTTCCTCCATTTTGGTGACAGACGTCTGAATTTTGCGAAGACTGAGGGTCCCGTCGTCTTGATATGGTGATCAATACCATGCTTGGCAGGAGCCGTGGGCGTTTGGCGAAGTTTTGGATGGAAAACTTCCAGGTACGACGCGAGGAGGTGGGCGTAGGAGTCCGTGGGTGCGCTGATGTGGAGGGCGAGGCATGAGGGGGCGGGTTAAAGAGGTGTCGACAAGTACGAGTCTGTGTTGACCAATCGTCGATGGGCGACATCGACCAGAAGGTGGAAATGAGAGGGGAAATCCGCACCAAGGATTGGCAATGTGACATCAGCAACGAGAAACTTCTAATTGAATTTACCTTTTCCGGAAGATAATGTGAGGTACTCGTAACCGTAGGTGGGTATCGCAGATCCGTTGGCAGCTACCAGGTGGACGTCAGCAGACGTAGACAGACTATGTCTTGTCCTGAAGAGTTCCCTTGGCAATGGAGAACAGCAGGCACCCGTATCTACCAAAAATCGCACGCTCGTTCCTGCATCATATAAAAAGAAAAGATTAGAAACACAGGAGGCCACAGCCACGAACGATGGCCTACTTACACGTTTTTTGGCCACTGACAATCCTTGGCACATTTCTTCGGGGTTGCCCTGAATCTGGTGTGGTAGTAGCAAAACTGCGGCATATGGGTGGCAGTAAATGGCTGTAGAAGTCATTGGTTGGGGGCGAGCGAGTGGTGGGTGGTGGGTGGATTTGTCAACGCTTTGGCATGTCACGGGGTAGGCGTGTATATCCTACGTCATTCACGTCAGCTTCGGTTGACGTTGAATAGGCATCCTCTTCGTCAGGAGTAGAGGAGTTGATGGAGGTCTTGAAGTGGCTGTCCATAAGGGCGTTGGCTTTGGTCATCAAGTCCTTTATGGATAAAGTATCGACATCGGGTATGGCAGCGCGTACAGGTTCGAGCAAACTGCGTATCCAAAGGGCACAAAGTAGGTTCACCTCACGAGGAAAGCCGTCTGCGGCAGGTTGCAGGCGAGTGATACTAGTCATTTCCCTGATGGCGAGCGAAGCCGTTTGGTCCCCCAACGGTTGTTGAGAGAGCTAATAAAGCTTTGCTATACAGGCGACTGGCGACGGCGAGTACTGCTACAGAAGGTATGTTTTGAGGGCGTCATACACTATTGGTGTGTCTCCTTGTTAACAAAGCCAGTTGGATATTTCCCGGAAGGTGTCCATGGGTATCGCTGCAAGAACATAATCTGCATTGGTGGTCAAGCGAGTCACGCCCTTGATGCGAAACTGGACTTCTGCGCGCTGAAACCAAGCAAACGTCTCTCTGCTGGAGAATGACAAAAGTTTCAATGGGGCAGCTGCAGCGCCAACTTCCGTAGAGTCCACCATTGTACCAACGACGGAGGGGCGAGGGGGTGTTGGAAGGCAGGAGGAGCGAGTCAACTTCCGGGGTCATCAATGTGGCGAGCCAAGAGAAGGTTGTGACTCAAAGACAGGATGTAAGCAACTGAGTAACTTTATCACAGACTCTCGCCTTTATATACAAAAATTCAATGCAATAGTAAATTTCTTGATCAACCGATACCGTACCGGTTAACGGTTAACGGTCAGAAATATATACGTGTTATTTCAGGTTCTTTTTAGTGCGAGGGGAGAGCGAAGATACAAGCATAATATATATACAAAATAAAATGTTGTTACTATGTACGATCGTGTGACACACGGCTGGTACAATAAGTTCTGGCAAAGAGCTCTTATCAGCGGCCACCAACGAATGGTTTGACTATAGGAATTATAGTTTCTTAAAAATATTTGAAACATTTTCCAAGACCAGATTTATTAGATGATAATGCATGGGAATACGATACATAGCTTGCAGTTCCAATGACAGTATAAAACGACAAGCTTCTTTATATAATAATTAGTAACAGTAACGTATATATTAATTGTATTAAGGTAAACAATTCGCTCTTATTAGCAGACCACCAGAATGCCTGAACTATCACAGTAGGTTGGGCTTAAGATCGATAAAGGAGGGGCAGAGATGATGAGAGTGGAATATGCAACCGAAGGTGAAGATTGATGAAAAGATAATGGATTAATGAGGTGGAATGATTTAAGTATCTACGAACTATCATCTCCAAGACAGGGTCTTTAGAATTAAAGTTTATTGAAAGACTGAAAAAAGCGAATCAGACAATGGCTAGGTTAAGTAAAATTTGGAAATATTAGAATTTAAGATCAGGGAATTCTTATTAGTTTTATTTTTTTTTTTTTTTGTACTATTTCGCTATTCCTTACATGCAATGTCAAAAAATCTTATATTTTGAATCTAAAATAAACTTCAAATAATGACAAATTAGAGCATAGTCTTAGTACTCCTTGTAAAATATCTATACCTCTCTTGTTTGCTTTGCACGTGAGTGAACAGGATTTTCAAAACCTCCAAATATTCTTTTTCAGTTTGATATTTCTTTCCCCTTAGCTTTTGATATTAAAGGGGATGCCTGCCTAGCAATTTTTGGTCCGTTTAGTTCTCACATATCAAGATCATCATATAGTATTCATTGAAGTTTTAAAGCAATTTTCCTTCAGTCATGATCTGAGCCCAAACTAAATTCATTGCAAATAAGATGAAGTTTGTCTTTAAGGTCTGAATACTCTAATTATTAAATACTTGATTACCAATAAAATATTTAGAATATAATATTTAGCTGGAAAAAAGTAATTCATAATCAATTTCAAAAACATCTCGATACCCA
>NC_090731.1:121980394-121982894 GCF_036898095.1 Palaemon carinicauda
CTATTAGAACTGTACTTCATCCAGCCACACTTTTTTTGTTATCTGAATTACAATGTGTCTCGTATTCAAAACAATCAACATGATGGACTGTGCTAGAGTATATGATTGACTCGATCAACATTGAGGAATCTTTTCACATGCTAAACGATTGACCGTGTAAGGGCACCTAATGGTTATTCATAAAGGGAAAAGATTCAAGTTAGCGTTTTCACCTCTTTGTGTTCTCACAAGAATCTTACTCCGGAGTCGAGACACTTCCGAGTGTAAATGAGTCATTAGGTAAACCAAGAACCAATTGTTTAACTGGTAATGACCGCTATTAATCCTCCCAAGTGCTTATTATGAATGAACACGCCTCATGCACCATCTGACGATCCCGACTGCAATAAAGATTTGATTGAAAAGAATAGACGGAGAAAAGAGATTAAAATAATACAATATATATATATATATATATGCAATGGAAGATAAAAGGGATGGGAAAGAAAATTGATAACTACCATAGGTGAACAGCATCCCATTTTAAAGCCTCCCGACACATTCCCACAATAAGTAATATAATGAAAATTCCCATAGCTTATGAGGAAGAAAAAAAAGGAGGAAGAAGAAGAATAATAAGAATGCGAAAGCGAGCATGAAGAAGAAGAAAGAAAAGCTGTATTAATTAGAGTTCCACTAAGTTTCTCTAATAAAACCTTCAGGTAAGTACATATCAAATCTTTTATTTATTATTACGAAAGTGAAGTTAAACTTAATCAAGAATTGGCAAAAATTATAAAGAAGATTCTTATACTTGTTTCAAGAAGAAAAACATTGTTTTGATTTATTGGTTATTCGAAAAAATTATTTGAGCCTACAGGTAAAAAGATATCTTTAAATATGTAAATTCAATAGAATAGACAGGGTAACGCAGTTCCTTTGTGTACAGTATACGTAATTTCAATTTCAGAAAATAAGGAAATGGCAACAAGAGAAAATGAAAAGCTTGACGTCATTCAATGTTAAGCCAAACAAAGAAGGTAATTGCTTCCAATCATACATCTGCAATCACATGGCGGTTTGGGGATTATTTTTTATCTTTTTTTATTACATTTATGTTTAAATGCTAGTGAAGTGAAGATATAAATTGTGTGTTTTAGTTTCTTAGAAGGAATATGTTTACTATTAAGATATTCAACAAAGGAAGAATATCATCAAAGTGTCGGAATACTAGATTCAAATGAGAAATGAATTTGTAAATGTATCTCACTAAAAGCAATTTAAACTTGGTAAGAATGAAGGATTTAGATATACATAAAATTTCGACAATTGTGTAGAATATTTGACTTTTCTTAATAAGGATGAATGGAAAAAAATAGGTCGGACGTACTCTAGGCAAAATGTTTCTTTGATTACAAAGCGAGAAGATATACAAGCTATAATTGCCATTCCCTAGCGACTACATGAGCTTCTTAACCCTGGATCCTGGCACCTAAGAGCCAATATGTGTCATTAGGTAAACCAAGTGCCAACTGCTCGACTGGTAACGACTGTTTTTAATTCCTCCAAGAGTTTGCAACGAAGAGTTTTCTCTCGTAGACATCCAACGGTCTTGTGTCTAATAAAAGAAGATTCTTTCAATAAAAAAAAAAAAAAAATAGACAAAAATGCTAAAAGCTAAAACATTGTAAGGAAACTGAGGGAGGTGGAACAGGAGAAACTGGAAAAATCACCCAGTTTATGAGTGGAAAAAATAAAGAGAAAAGAAAGAAAGCTCTCTTGTAAAAATCATACGTAAGGTGATACCAAACCTTTTATTTGCCGGAGCCATGGCGTTTGTATACTTGGAGGGCCAACGAACTCAGTCATTGGAGAGATTTTAAGATTATTTTAGGGAAGGTTAGTTTAATGTAATGAAGTAGTAGATGGAAAATGAATAAAAAACATAACATTAGGAGGGATAACATTTTCACGTTTAACAGTCCATAAACAGAAATTATTTGACTTTCGAACTATTTGAATAACCTAAATCAAATAACGTTGAAACACAGTTCCTTCGAAAAGATGAACGCAATATCAGAAAGATATTAACGATAAGCAAATCAAGTATCCCTAATAATACAGGTATGATTACGTACTAGTGAGCTATGATTCTATTTTACTTTTTATTAAATTAAAGCTTAGTCATCATTGACTCAAAATAAAATAAACTTCCTAAGGAGATTTATTTGTGCATTTTCTTTTATCACAGGGAGATTAGAATGAAGTTGCTGGAATTGTAAATTCCAGTGGCATGATCTTTTAAGGTTATGAATACTATATAATGCCTATCTGGCGTCAACAGTTATAAGACAATGTCTCTCCACTTTTACAAATCTTTATTTCAGCTTAAGAAATAAACTAAAGTTATAAAATTGACATAACTAATTCAAGCTATTGATTTTTTTTATATAAATGGAAATTTTAATATGAATTTGTAGATAAAAGGGAGATCATTCAGTGAGTTTCAAACCATTAAATG
>NC_090731.1:121995394-122006694 GCF_036898095.1 Palaemon carinicauda
TCTTCAAAGCAACTATGGCCTCGAGATTGGCTTGCTTAGGAGCAACTTTACCCAAGCCAATCTCGTGACCCAAATAACTAACTTTAGCTTTCCCAAAGTTACATTTACCCAGATTCACAACAAGACCGGCGGCCCTAAGTGCCTCAAAAACATTTCTTAATCTTACCAGGTGGGTCCGCCAGTCGTTGCTGTGTACCACCAAGTCATCTATATAGATTTTTGTACCTTCCAGGCCACAAATCACCCTGTTCATCAGACGCTGGAAAGTACAGGCAGCGTTCTTCATCCCAAAGGGCATTACTTTGCACTCGTAAAACCCTGAGGGTGTCACAAATGCTGAAATTTCACGGGCACGGCCAGATAGGGGGACCTGCCAATACCCCCTTAACGGATCCAATTTTGTAATGAACCTCGCAGGACCTATCAGGTCCAGACAATCCTCAATACGGGGAAGAGGAAAGCAATCATTTTTAGTAACCGAGTTTACCCTCCTATAGTCAACACACATACGATATTTACCATCAGGCTTCTTCACCAAGACTATAGGGGAACTCCATCCACTTACTGATGGTTGTATGAGATTGTGCTCCAGCATGTATTTAATTTTGTGTTCCACAATGGCACGCTTCTCTGGACTGAGGCGATACGGGCTTTGCTTAACTGGAGAAGAGTCTCCAACATCAACATCATGCTGGAGCAACCTCGTCCTTCCTGGAGAGTCCTGAAATAAGTCAGAAAATTCCATAATTAGGCTTGGTATATCTTGTTTTTGAGGTGCCTCCAGATGCTTTAACCTCTCTTTTAATACGCCTAAATTTTGCAAGTTATCACCTAGAGCATCTGAAGGCACCTGGTCCAAAACATCTTCCAAGTTTTCCTCAACAGGTGCGACCACACTTATAGCTGGCTCAAAAACAATGGCTAAAGGATCCCGTCTATCAGAAGAGAAAGATTTCAACCTGTTTATGTGGAAAATATTACATTTACGTCGAGTTCCAGGGGCTTCAACTTTATAATTGACCTCAGACAACTTTCTCAACACCTTCCAGGGGCCTTTGTACCTGGGTTCAAGGAAGTTGTCTGGGTCTGTGCTTGAAACTAATACTAAGTCCCCTGACTCAAATGAACGTACCTTACACTTCTGATCAAATTTGGTTTTCATCGTAGCTTGGGAAGCAGACAAATTATCTTTGGCATACTTCCAAGCTACGGCTAACTTGGACTTAAGTTCACTAACAACTTCTCCCACCGTACGCTCTCCTTTCTGATTTACTTCGACCAATTCATGGAAGATTTCCAAAGGTCCTCGAACCTTGTGCCCAAATATTAATTCAAAGGGAGCAACCCCAGTAGAAGAATTGGGAAAATTCCTTATGGCAAAGAGAGCAAAGGGAAGGCCGTTATCCCAATCCTCTCCTTGCTCATAACAATATTTTTTTTAATATACACTTAAGGGTCTGGTGAAATCTTTCCACCACACCCTGACTCTCAGGATGGTAGGGTACACTGGTAATGTGCTGAATGGCCAGTTCAGCACACTTACTCTTAAATACCCTGCTTGTAGAATTCGAGCCGCAATCTGACTGAATTTTACGAGGCAGTCCATAACTGGAGAAAAACTCCACTAATTTGTCAAACACAGCTTTTGAGGTTACTTTCCTCATTGGAAAGGCCTCAGGAAAACGTGATGCTCTATCCATTATGGTCAGGAGATGCATAAACCCTAACTTTGTCCTAGGCAGAGGTCCTACCACATCAATTACCAATTCTGCAAAGGATTCTCCAATTGAAGGAATTGGGTTAAGAGGAGCCTTGGGAATAGGTTGATTGGGTTTACCCATCACCTGACACACTTCACAAGTTCTTACAAATTTCTTCATCGAAGACTTCATTCCTGGCCACCAAAAACATTTACTCAACCTACAAAAAGTTTTACATAAGCCTAAGTGGCCAGAAAAGGAGTCCTCGTGTGCAAGGCTTAACACAGCCTCCCTAAACTTGGTAGGTACGACAATTTGTCTTAAACAAGATGTCACATTTAGTTGATGAGTTGGGGGACGACTGACCCTATACAACAATCCTTTCAAAATCACAAACCTGGGCCTGGTCAAATCGTCCGTATTACCTAACTGGAATGAAAATTCATCTTTTTGGGCCTGTATGAAAGAGTGACGGTCACAATCGGATTTCAATAATTTAAAAATTCCAAAACTAGAACTACTTCTACTACTACTACCTTCTACTAGCCCAGGCTTCTCTACCTCTACTTCTAAATTACTTAAATCTAGGTCATCATCATTATCAGCTTCCGCTGCACGCTTAGCAGAGGCTCGAGTAGTTATTGCCACAGGGCAAGCCGTGACCGAAACAATAGGAAATAATTCCTGCCCCTCTGCACTCAACATATCATTCCCAAGGATTCCGTCTATTCCTGGTATCAGCAGGCTCTCACCTACTGCCAGCTCAGTAACCTTGTGATACCCTGGGAAGGACAGCTCCACCCTTACTAAAGGAGCAGATACCACCGTATCGGGAAATCCTCCCAGGACCACGTATTCTCCAGTATAGGGAACTAAGTTAGACAAGGACCCTGCCAACACCAAAGATCTAGCGGATCCTGTGTCCCTCAAGAACTTAACATAAAGTGTAGAGGTCTCAGATTTCAATTTTCCTGGGTAGACATATTTGTTAAATGGTCATAAATTACCAGTGGACTCACACAATACAGGTTTTACTTTACCTACATCTGGTTCACTACTAACCTGGGGATCAACAGTTTTACCATTCTTACTCTCTGAAATAGAATGATTTGAAATTAGCGAGATTGGCGTAGGCTGATTAATGTTATTTTGACTCTTATTTTGATTCTTTTGGAGGTAACGGCTCCTGGCTCTACATTCAGCTTGTCGATGCCCTGGCTTATTACACCAAAAGCAATTACCTCTAATTTGATTAGTTTTACCCGAATTACCACGGTTAGAAAAAACCAGAGTGTGCCCACCACTCAAGTCTTTTCTGAAGCCACTACCAACATGATTACTCATGCTACTATTTGGGGTACTAGATTGGTTTTTAAAGGCATTATTCGACTTAGAAGACAAATTACTATTATTAATAGGGTATGAGGACGAGAAGTTACCTGACCCAGCCCGATGGGTCTGGACAAACTCATCAGCTACCTGAGCCGCCTTGGACAAAGTTAAAATTTAAGTGTCGTCCAGATGAACCTTCAATTCTTTACTACACACCTTCTTAAACTCCTCCAGTACCATCAGTTCCCTCAAGGAAGAGAAGGAAGCAACTTGACGACTTTTCAGCCAGTTGTCAAACTGCTCCTCCTTGAGACGAGCGTACTCAACAAAAGACATAGAATTGGGCTTGCCAGTGGTTCGGAATCTCTGGCGATAGGCCTCAGGGACCAAATCATAAGCCCTGAGAACCAAAGCCTTTACTTTGTCATAATCTCTGGCAAGGCCCTCTTCCAATGCATTATATACCCGGAGTGCCTTGCCCGTCAATCTACACTGTATGAGTACCGTCCACATTTCTGTGGGCCAAGACAACCGGTTAGCAACCCTTTCAAAAGCTTTAAAAAATTCTGGTACGCTCCCCTCACCAAAAACTGGAATTAACTTTAGTGCACCCGAAATATTAAATTTGTCTGATGATGAGCTATAGGGAGAGCTAAAATGATTAAGGGACCCTTGCACCTTGGCCAATTCAAGCTTAAGCTTGAGCAACTCAATCTCATGTTTCCGGTCCCTCTCGTCCTCCTCAAACTGAAGCTTCAATAACTATTCTCTTACAAATTACATGGAACTCCTCCTGCCCCATTACATGAGCAGAAGGTGTTACATGGTTGGGAACAGCCTCCTCAGCTAAAAATGGGTTAGTTGAAATATTAAAATTTTTAACACCCCTGGCCGGAGTAGGAAAATTGGCCGGACCTTCATACATAACCTTTACTGCAGGGGAATCAGCGAACAGGGACAAACCAGGATTTATGCTCACATCATCGACTACGGATCCTTCTTGGTCCGACCCAAAATCAGTGCCACTCTCAAAATCACTGGCTAGGCCACTAGCTACCTCATTACCCTCAGGTAAATCTTGGGACACTTTTTCCTTAACCAGTTTTAACAAATTGGCCCGAGTGTCAGAGGACTTATGAGGGATCTCCAAATAAGCCCTTGTCAAAACTCCTAAATGTTTTAAACAGTCAGCCGAACCCAAGAATTCTGACTGGTCAAAAGTAAATTCCTTCATTTTAATGAAAATAATATCCTATGGGGAAGGAAAGCAACCAAACCAAAAATCAAATATCAACAATAAATAACTCCAGAGCTGAACTGCTCCCCCAAACACCGAGTACACCTGCGTACGATCCTGTCACGGTCGCCACTTGTTACAACCTGTGTAGGCCGTAGTTCTGGTTCTTTAAACTTTGATTTTATAAAGGAATCGTAGGCAGTACATTATTTATGTAACTCGGTGAACTGAGGGAAGACAAAACAAAAACACTGGAAAAATCTAACAATATTTATTACAGTACACCTAAATAAATTCAACCTTGCACCAGGAGTAACAAAAAGCTTATAAGACAAACAACAATGAGTAAACAAAAATGTCCTGGAGGACTAATATACAGAGTCCTCTGAATACACAAGGTTGACCTATATCTAATAATCTTAACCATAACATACAAAAACTAAACAGATCAAAAGTATGACTCATATATTAAGCCGGGCCCAAAAATATCAACAAACCACTACCCTATTACTAAACAGATAGGAATAAGGAAGACAGGAGAAATGAAAAGGCAGAAAACCTTAATATTACCTACCTACACACAAACATTAAAGGCTAAACCAAATTCCAAATAATAAAACTTAACGAGAAAGCATACAAATACACATACCACATTAAACTAAATACATAAATATTTAAAAATATTCACATAAAAGAATATAGCTTGAGGTCATAATTTATAGATACATGTATATATCTTAACACGGTACTAACTATCTGTGAAATAATTCAACGGTTCTTAACCATACATGGATTGGACGACAAGAGAAAGGAAGAACGTTCATCAGCATCAGAGCGAGTATCATTAACACCAGGAAAACGGGCTGGGCATATCCATAACGATAATGAAAAAATCGTAACTTTACCTGGGTAATGACTCCCTACGTTACTCCTCACGCACCCTTGGTCCACAGATAAGCAGCGTAACAGGTGTGATGACGCTCTCTGATCACGGCAATAGTACCTCCAACAGTGCCGGGAAGGAACGACGGCACAGTCTTCCCGCAGGATCCTCAGGCGGGGAAAATAACGCCAAGCAAACGTCGCAAGTGACACATACACTTGCAGGACGTAACAAGCGAGGTGGCTATCGCAGGTGACAAAACCCCTGTATACGTGGGCCGTGATCCAAAGAAGTGTACAATTTACCGCGGGTATATATATATATATATATATATATATATATATATATATATATATATATATATATATATATATATATATATATATATATATATATATATATATATATATATATATATATATATATATATATATATATATATATATATATATGTCTGGAGTGCCAAGTCGTGGGAGGAACATACTTTTTCCTCTTCCACATATATAGAACATGAATGCAAATATACTTGCATCTTATGGTTCCATCATCAAATACGGTGGATATAACAAGTGAAATATGTTTCATTCTATCATTGAAATTATGCATGAAAATCAACTTTTAGTAGCTAGTAAATAGTTAAATTTTTTTGCAGACATAACCAAACAAGAATGACACAGGACTTAGTCATGTATGTAAACGCACTAGCCTATATGAGCATGTATTATATTTTGGTTATATTTTTTATTTTCAGTTAAATTTTTGAATAGGTAAAAAAAAAAAAAAAAAAAAAAGATATTACGTGAGACTTTCTGGAAGAGGTAACGCCTTTTTTTTTTTGGATTCATGTCTACATATTTTCTTTATGTAATCATTTTGAAGTTTCCATAATTAAGTTGACTTTTGCCTACTATGTAAAACAGAAATCCCCTAGGTAGTGGTGGTGAGGTGGGGTTGCGTGTGGTTAGTGGGAGTACGAGATATAATTCTAAGCTATGACCAAAGGATATCGATGGCCATTATATCTGGAAAATAAGTATTTTGCATTGTATAAATTTGAAATTTCATGAATAAGTATTATAACTCATCATTAGTCTTTCTATGTTTGACACTATTTTAAGTTTTTAATGCATCTTTTTTCCTGACATATTTTTTTATTTCAGAGATATGAGAACTCAAAATTATAACAAGTAGGAGAGTGAAATCGAAAGTGGAAAAGTTAATGGTTTATAGTCATCATAAAAGCTGATGAAAATATATGCATATAAGTTTGGCGAGATTCAAATATCTATTTTATTACATATATTCATTACTCTTATTGATCTCTCTCTCTCTCTCTCTCTCTCTCTCTCTCTCTCTCTCTCTCTCTCTCTCTCTCTCTCTCTCTCTCTCTTCTTATTCTACATCAAGTATACTTAAGAACCTTATTATTATATTGTACCAACCGTGTTTCACACAATCGTATATAATTCCTTTTGTATATACTATGCTTGTATCTTCGCTCATCCCTCGCACTAAAACGAACATGAAAATTCCTGTCTGGTTTTTCCTCTGTAATATTGTCTGTCTTGTGAACTTGTTATGTCCTGTTGCCTTGAGGTTTTGTATATAAGGAGAGTGTTCCACAATAATATAACTCAGTCGTTTCCAATCTGCCTTTGAGTTCACACCCTTACTCAGTGCCGTCACATTGGTGACCCCGGAAGTCGACTCGCTCCCACTGCCTTCCACCCCCACCTCCCTCGCCCCTCCATCATTGGTACTATGACGGAGACAGACTCTACTGCAGTTGGCGTCGTGGCCGCCCCATTGAAACTTTCACCGTTCGCCAGCAGAAAAGCGTTCGCTTGGTTTCAACGTGCTGAAGTCCACTTTCGTATCAGGGGCGTGACTCACTCAACCACCAAAGCGGATTATGTTCTCGCGGCGATACCCAAGGACACCTTCCTAGAAATATCCGACTGGCTTTGTGAACAAGGAGACACCCCAATAGCGTATGACGCCCCCAAATCATACCTTCTGCAGCAGTAATCACCGTCGCCAGCCACCCGTATAGCAAAGCTTTTTCAGCTCTCGCAACAACCGCTGGGCGACCAAAGGGATTCGCTTGCCCTCAGGGAAATGACTAGTATCGCTCGCCTTCAACCTGCCGCAGACGGCTTTTCTCGTGAGGTGAGCCTACTCCGTGCCCTTTGGATACGCCGTTTACCTGAACCTGTGCGCGCTGCCATACCCAATGTCGATAGTTTACCCATAAAGGAATTGATGACCAAAGCCAACGCCCTTATGGACAGCCACTTCAAGACCTCCATCAACGCGTCCACCCCTGACGACGAGGATGCCTCTTCAACGTCAACCGAAGCTGATATGAATGCCGTAGGACATACATGCCTACCCTGTGACGTGCCGAAGCGGTGACAAAGCCGCCCACCACCCATCAATCGCTCGCGCCCCAACGAACGACTTCTACAGCCACTTACTACCTCCATCCGCCGCAGTTTTTCTACTACCACTTCAGATTCGGGGCAACCGCAAAGAAATGTGCTAAAGATTGTCAGTGGCCAAAAAACGTGTAAGTAGCCATCGCTTGTGGCGGTGGCCTCCCGTGTTTCTAATCTTTTCTTTTTACAGGATGCAGGAACGGGCGTGCGATTTTTGGTAGACACGGGTGCTTGTCGTTCTCTTTTACCAAGGAAACTCTTCAAGGCACAACATAGTCTGTCTACATCTGCCGACGTCCGCTTGGTAGCTGCCAACGGATCTGCGATACCCACCTACGGTTACGAGAACCTCACATTATCGTTCGGAAATGGCAAATTTCTCGTTGCTGACGTCACAATGCCAATCCTCGGTGCGGAGTTCCTCTCTCATTTCCACCTTCTGGTCGATGTCGCCCACCGACGATTGGTAAACGCAGACTTGTACTTGTCGACACCTCTTCAACCCGCCCCCTCTAACCTCGCTCTCCACATCAGCGCACCCACGGATGCCTACGACCACCTCCTCACGTCGTACCCGGAAGTTTTCCGTCCAGAACTTCGCCAAACGCCCACGGTTCCTGCCAAGCACGGTATTTATCCCCATATCAAGACGACGGGACCCCCAGTCTTCGCAAAATTCAGACGTCTGGCACCGGAAAGATTGGCAGCCGCCAAGCAGACGTTCGCCGAAATGGAGAAAATGGGCCTTTGCCAAAAGGCCTCCAGCCCATGGTCGTCACCCTTACACATTGTTCTGAAGAAAGACGGCTCCCTCCGTCCGTGCGGTGATTACAGGCGCCTAAACATGCAAACAGAACCGGATCACTACCCCCTCCCAAACATTGCCGATGTGACCTCCTACCTGCACAAAGTGAAGGTTTTCTCTACGCTCGACCTCCTGAAGGGGTATTATCAGGTGCCTATGAACCCATAAGACATTCCCAAGACCGCCATCACCACTCCGTTTGGTACACACACCTTCAATTACCCCCTTTCTGTGTATGTTATGTGGACGACATACTTGAGTTCTCCTCCTCTAAAGAGGAACACCTCCGTCACCTGTGCATTGTGGTAGACCGCCTGCAACAAAACGGCCTTGTAGTCCGGTACGACAAGTGTACCTTTGGCGCCAACGAAGTGTCGTTCTTAGGGCACCGCATCACTCCTGAAGGAGTCCATCCCCTCCCTGAGAAGGTAGCAGCCGTTCAGAATTTCCCCGCGCCCTCGACCGTCAAAGCTCTGCAGGAATTCTTGGGCATGATCAACTATTATCACCATTTTCTGCCAGCCATTGCCGCCACTCTTGCTCCCCTCTACGCCTCCCTCAAGGGCAAGCCAAAGGACCTGAAGTGGGGTCCCCTTCAAGAAGCAGCCTTCTGCAATGCAAAGAAGGCCCTATCAACTGCTGCGGCTCTCACTTTTCCTATCCCACACGCCCCTCTCCTTCTCTCCACCGATACCAGCGACGTCGCTATTGGTGCAGTACTCGAGCAGGTGGTCAAAGGCTCGCACCGCCCATTGTCCTTCTTCAGCAGAAAACTGTCCAAGGCAGAATCGGGTTATTCTACCTTCGATCGAGAATTGCTGGTGGTGCACTTGGCTGTCCGTCACTTTCGCCATTTCTTAGAAGGTACGCCCTTCGTCATTCGCACAGACTACATGCCTCTGGTGCACGCCTTCACTCGACAGTCTGACGCCTGGTCCGCCCGTCAACGCCGACATCTTTCCGCCGTAGCTGAATACAATTGCACCCTCCAATACGTCCCTGGGAAAATGAATCCCATTGCTGATGCCCTGTCAAGAAACACGTTGGCTGCCGTTCAACTGGGATTGGATTACAACGCCCTGGCTGAAGCCCCATGACTGGATCCAGAGTATCAAGCTTGTAGGACATCCTG
Source organism: Palaemon carinicauda (assembly GCF_036898095.1). Lineage (NCBI taxonomy): Eukaryota > Metazoa > Arthropoda > Malacostraca > Decapoda > Palaemonidae > Palaemon > Palaemon carinicauda. The sequence continues at coordinate 122,004,922 of NC_090731.1, forward strand.
CACGTCCCTCCGTTGGGAGGATTTTCCCCTCGAAGACTCCAACACCATCCTCCTCTGTGACGTCAGAACTGGTAGACCGCGACCTTGGATTCCTGCTCCCATGCGCCGACAGGTGTGTGATTTCATCCCCGGCCTTTCACATCCTTCGTGCCGTTCTACTGCACAGCTGCTGAAGGCAAAGTTCATTTGGCACGGCATTTCTAAGGATGCTAAGGATTGGGTCCGTGCTTGTACTTCTTGCCAAACTTCCAAAGTACATCGACACACGGATTCAGGAGTGGCCACCTTTTCTCAACCTCAGCGTCGTTTCGCACACATTCACGTCGACGTTGTAGGCCCCCTACCCACATCACAAGGACATTGTTACCTGTTTACCGTCATCGACCGCTCCACTCGTTGGCCTGAAGCCATTCCCATGGAAACTGCAACGTCCGCTTTATGTACATCTGCCTTACTCTCTGGATGGATTTTAAGATTCGGTATCCCTGAGCATATTACTTCTGACAGGGGAACCACTTTCACCTCTCAATTATGGACGTCATTAGCGAATCTCCTGGGCATCACTCTACATCAGACAACGGCCGACAACCCCGCGGCCAATGGAATGGTTGAACGTTTTCATCGCATCCTCAAAGCAGCTTTGATGTCCCGCTGCAAGGATTGCAGCTGGTTTACACAGCTTCCCTGGGTCCTCTTTGGAATAAGGACCACTCCTAAAGACGCCCTCGACGTCTCGGCAGCCGAAATGGTGCATGGCGACCCGTTGGTCGTCCCTGCCGATTTTTTTCCTTTTACATCCTTCTCCGACGATCTCCAGCGCATACGTCACGTTTTTGGAAAATTATACCAATGGACTTGCACTCTGCAACGCACGTCTTCCTGCGCAACGACACCAGCAAGCCACCACTAACCCCCCTTACACAGGCCCTTTCCTTGTGATCCGACGCAGTACGAAAGCATTCCCCCTAAACATTCGGGGCGAAGAAGACTGGGTCTCCATTGATCGTCTAAAACCTGCTTATCTTCTGCCAGATGACCCGCCTACCATTCGCCTCTCTAGATCAGGGCGCCCTATTTAACATGTAGCCTACAGTATGTCATTTTTAAGGGGGGAGCCATGTACCAACCGTGTTTCACACAATTGTACATAATTCCTTTTATATATATTATTCTTGTATATTCGCTCTTCCCTCGCACTAAAACGAACATGAAAATTCCTATCTGGCTTTTCCTCTGTAATATTGTCTGTCTTGTGACCTTGTTATATCCTGTTGCCTTGAGGTTTGTATATAAGGAGAGTGTTCCACAATAATATAACTCAGTCGTTTCCAATCTGCCTTTGAGTTCACACCCTTACTCGGCGCCGTCACAATATATATTTGGATGTATCAATTCTGTCTGTATATATATATATATATATATATATATATATATATATATATATATATATATATATATATATATATATATATATATATATATATATATATATATATATATATATATATATATATATATATATATATATATATATACATATATATATACATATATATATATATATATATATATATATATATATATATATATATATATATATATATATATATATATATATATATATATATATATATATATATATATATATATATATATATATATATATATATATATATATATATATATATATATATATATATATATATATATATATATATATATATGTGTGTGTGTGTGTGTGTGTGTGTGTGTGTGTGTGTGTCTGTATGTTTA
>NC_090731.1:122007194-122030597 GCF_036898095.1 Palaemon carinicauda
GTATAAGATTGTTGATTATGATCAAATGTATCTTCTTAAAGCTTGTTACAGACAACAGAAGCACCAATAGCAGGATAATTGGAGGACAGGAACAATAAACTATGTTTTTAAACAAACTTTAATCTTACGTTAAACAAAATAATGAAGAAGCACTTCAAAACAACAATAATAAGCAATGCAAAGTGAATGGGTGAGTAAGGTAGATGAATCTCGTGGTGAGAACAATATATTCTAACAAAACAATAAATTTGGGGTTACCTTATAACATGTAAGGTAAGAAAACAGGGATGATTACAGCAGGAAGGTGAGTGTAAACAAAAGATAATGAGAAGAATGGAATGAAGATGGCGCTGAAATAAGGTGATGTATTTACAAAGAAAATGGAAAAATAAACTTTAGACAAATCAGATATGTTAGCATATGTTGTACATATGCTAACATATCTGATTTGTTAGCCGCGTGTTCAAGATCTCGAGCGTAAAAAAAAAAAAAAAAAAAAAAAAAAAAACATTGTTCAGTTGTTAACGGTGAATAAAAGTTTTTTAGTATCGTAAGTTTCGCGAGACTCAATTTTGTATGTAAGCTATTTTTGTGTAGGGTGATTTAATCATATAATTTTGTAATTTTGTAATCTCTCGATCTTGTAATTTTGTGATCTCTCGATCTTGTAACTTTGTGATCGCTATTTTGTATTTCTGTGATCGAAAGATTACTTTGCGATCGTATGATCTTATCATTATTCTTATAAAGTTTGGATATTTATTTTAGTTTGTACTTATCTTGCGCCACGGGCGACATTCAAATTGCCTTTCAACTTGCAACAATTTATTGTATCACCACGGGATCATTTGGAATCTCTCACAGTTGCCACAAAAACTGACCTAAAGAATCTAGCTCGCCATTATGATGTACAGGTTCCCGCAACTGCCGTAAAATGCGTAATTCTCAGTCATATTTTGAACTTCCTTGTAGATGATGATATTGTTCCAGAAGAAGAACTGGCTGACGTTCGAGCTCTAACAGTTACCAATCCAAATGGTGACTTAGATAAACTAAGTTTGCAGCTGGAGTTGGTTAAGATTCAAGATGCAAGCCGCAACTGCAGCGGCAACTGCCGCAACTGCAGCGGCCAACTGCCGCAACTGCCACCGCTGAGGTAGAAGAAAGGAAAGCCGCTGCTGCTGAACGAGCCGCAACTGCCGCCGCTGAGGTAGAAGAAAGGAAAGCCGCTGCTGTTGAAGGAGCCGCAACTGCCGCCGCTGAGGTAGAAGAAAGGAAAGCCGCTGCTGCTGAACGAGCCGCAACTGCCGCCGCTGAGTTAGAAGAGAGGAAAGCCGCTGCTGCTGAGCGCACGGCTGCTGCCGCTGCTTCCCTAGAACGTATCAAGGTGGAAACTGCTGTGGAAGCTGCTGCAACTGCTTTGGAGCAACAAGAAAAAGAAAGTGAACAGAAAAACAAAGCTCTCCGTGTTAGGCTGCAGATTGAGAGAGAAGCGGCCACATTAACAGAACGGGATCTGGCATTTATAAGACTGAAAGAAAAGGAAGAAGGTAAGCTAATTCCCGAACCCTTTGATGTGGGCAAGGTGCAGAAATTGCTTCCCACATTTGAAGAACGGGAACCTGATAACTACTTTTCTGTGTTCGAAGACACAGCCAAGAATCTCAATTGGCCTCAGGACAAATGGTATTTGATCATCCGGAACTCATTTAAAGGTAAAGCATTATCTGTATGTGCCACTATGTTAGAGGAACATGATTATTTCACAATTAAACAGGCAATCCTTGATGTTTATTCTATTACTGCGGAAGGTTATAGGCAAATATTTCGTAATAGTCAGAAGCAAGTTCAGCAGACCTTTTTAGAATTTATGAATGGAAAGATTAAACAGTTTCAGAAGTGGGTAGACAAAGTAGATGTCAAAACTTTCGAGCAGTTGAAAGATTTAATAGTAATGGAGGAGTTCTTAAGGAAAATACCAGGTAGCATTAATGTGTATCTAAGAGAGCAGAATGAATCTGACCCTAAGAAAGCCGCTTTAAAGGCAGATGACTATGCTCTTATTCATAAAGTAGGTAAAACCCCATATAGAGAAACTAGACCTAAGGAAACTTGTACATACTGCAAACAAGAAGGACATCATATTTCAGAATGTCCTGATCCACATTGTGCAGCTTCATACTTAAAGAGAAAACCTAATCCCCCTCAATTCTCTCCTAAGCAAATGAATCTGCCCAAACAGGAACCAAAACCTAAGGTGGAGAAGAAAAAGACCTTCCATTGTGCATCACACGAGTCCCAAGCGTTTGCACCCTTCACTTGCTCAGGGAAAATAAAAGGTAAACCTGTAACCATACTCAGAGACACTGGATCCTCTCAAACGATCGTCTCTCCTAAAGTAATACGACCTAAAGGTGAAACTCACAGGTATGTTGCAGTTAATGACCTAACCAGTAAGTCTATGTTGCCTCTCATTAATGTAAACCTTCATTATCCTTATTTTTCTGGAACTACTGAAGTAGCTGTAAATCCAGAACTGTTACCATACAAGAATGTAGATGTAATCCTGGGTAATGACATAGCTAACTCTGTTGTCTTAACAAACTTAATAGCAGTATCTCCAGGTGATGTTGTACAGGAGGAATGCTTAGCACGGACACGAAGCAAAAAAAAAGGACACCCCTACTGAATCATCATCAACCCCGTTGCCAGTCTTTGAACCTATGGTTTTCAACAAGTTGATGAGTACATATAAGATCCAGCCTGATTCCTTTAGCTATCAACAAAGGAAAGATGTCACTCTACAGCAGTGTTTCAACCAAGTGAAACCAAAGGATACCAACAAGTGTTCTTATTTTTATATTAATAATGATGTACTAATGAGAAAATTCAGGTCCAGCAAGAACAGTCATCTAGAAACCTGGAAGGATCTATTCCAGATAGTTCTTCCTAAGGATATAAGACCTCTGATCCTAGAATTGTCTCACTCTGCTGACTCTCATCTTGGTATCACTAAAACATATGAACGCATCAGTCAAGACTTTTATTGGCCAAACATGAAGAATGATATTAAAGAGTGCGTAAAAACATGTACAACATGTCAAAAAGTAAGTAGTCCTAATGTAAAAGTACCAGTTGCACCATTAAAACCTATACTTGTGCCTAAAGAACCTTTCAGTAAGACCATAGTAGATTGTGTAGGCCCTTTGCCTAACACAAAAAGGGGACATGAATACTTGCTTACGGCCTTATGCCCAACTACCCGTTATCCATTTGCAGTACCTTTAAGAAACATTTCAGCCAAGAACATCCTAAAGTCACTAGTGTCCATATTTACTGTTGTAGGATTCCCAACTGAACTACAATGTGATCAAGGAACCAATTTCATGAGTCATGCTTTTAAAACAGCTATGAAAGATTACCATATAACCCAAGTCTCATCCTCAGCTTACCATCCACAGACCAATGGAGCATTAGAACGCACCCACCAGACCATTAAAAATCTTCTCCGGAAATACATCCATAGTTCAGGTAACGAGTGGGATTGCGATTTGGAACTGATCATGTACATCATACGAGGAGTTCGAAACCAGTCTACTGGTATGTCACCTTTTGAACTACTCTTCGGTCGACGGCCACGAACTATCCTCAGTTCAGTCAAAAAACGCATCCTGAAGTTGGGAGATAATGAGGTACCTCTTTCCCAATATATTTCAGAACTCAACAGGAAACTTTCAGATCTTCACTCCATTGCTAAAACTTACTTGATAACAGCTCAAGAGAAGATGAAGATTAACTATGATAAAAAGGCTAAAACCAGAAGTTTCAAAGTAGGAGATGCAGTGCTGCTATACCATCCGATTGCAGGCTCTCCCCTACGAGAGAAATACCAGGGACCATATACCATCACTCACCGTATCTCGCCAACCAACTATATAATCGCCACTCCAGATAAGCGTAAGTCTACTCAATTAGTCCACATAAACCTCTTAAAGGCCTATTTGTCTCCCTCAACAGCTGAAAGTAAAACGGTAATGATTACTAGTTCCATACCATACATAGATTGTCCTATGGATCAATTTACAGATGATCCAATAACTGCATCTTGGCAGGATTCTCAAAACTCGAAGATCTTGGAAAACTTATCAGACTATCTACAACCCTTATATGCATCAGAATGTGAATCTTTAGTAGCTTTATTCCATGAATTTCCTAGTATAACTTCAGATAAACCAGGCAGATGCACCATGCTAGATCATGACATCAAACTACAACCAGGTGCTGCACCCATTAAACAAGCTTTCTATCGAACATCACAGAAGAAATTGGGGATCATGAAAGAAGAAGTGAACTACTTGATAAGAGAAGGATTGGCAGAACCCAGTACGTCACCATGGGCTTCCTCATGTCTCCTAGTAGGAAAGAAAAATGGTAAATTTCGTCTTTGTACCGATTACAGGAAAATTAATAATTTAACAATTAAAGATTCGTATCCTCTACCAAGAATACAAGATATCATTGACCAAGTAAGTAATTCAACCTACTTAACCCAAATATATTTGCTGAAGGGTTATTACCAAATTAAATTAACAGAAATGGCAAAGGAAATTTCTTCATTTATCACTCCATTTGGATTATTTGGTTATAATGTAATGCCATTCGAATTAGCCAACGCACCTGCCACCTTCCAAAGAGTAATTTCTTTAATTTTACAGGACTTGGAAAAAGTATTTGTATATTTAGATGACATCATTATTGCCTCTGACACCTGGATAAACCATATTCAAAAGATAAAAGAAGTTTTCTCAAGGTTGAAACAACATGGATTAACGATCAACTTAGCAAAAAGTAATTTTTGCAAAGGTCAGGTATCTTACCTTGGTCATCGAGTTGGCAGTGGTAAAGTATTACCCCATGATGCAAATATTAGCGCCATAACTTCTTATCCTGTTCCAACTACCAAACAGGAATTAAAAAGATTTCTAGGTATGGTAGGATATTACTCTAAGTTCAGTCCAAGTTTCTCACCATTCACAGGACCACTATTTGCTTTAACTTCTTCAAAAGTAAATTTTTCTTGGAGCCAGCAACATGATCAAATATTTAAACAGCTAAAAACTTACTTGTCATCTCCTCCTATATTAATGGCACCTAACCTCACCAAACCATTCCATCTCCAAACAGACGCTAGTGATCTTGGATATGGGGGCATTTTATTACAGCATCCTGCTCCAATAACAGCCATAACAGGAAACCGGCCCCCACTAGCTGATCTGTTACCAGTCTCTTATTCCAGTGGACGATTTATGGGTTCCCAACTAAATTGGCCCACTGTGGAGAAAGAACTATTCGCCATCGTAGCTACCATCCAGAGTTACGAGATTTATGTTGATGGACAAGACACGATCTACGTCTACAGCGACCACTCTCCTCTGTCGCATCTCCATAGGTCCACTACTCTCAACCCTAAACTTTTAAGATGGTCATACATACTCTCTGCACATAATATCCAAGTAATCGCCATATCAGGACGAGAAAACATTGTGGAAGACTCATTATCAAGGATAACCTCGCTTGAGGTTATATATATATATATATATATATATATATATATATATATATATATATATATATATATATATATATATATATATATATATATATATATATATATATATATATATATATATATATATACATATACATATACATATACAAATACATATACATATATGTGTGTGTGTGTGTTTCTGTTTTAATCAAATTCTCCAAATAGGATTTATTTCAGATGAATTAAAAGAAACTGTGTTTCTAAGAAAACATGTGTTTATTTACATACCAAACCTTGATTCTAACAAACGTGAATTAAATAGTACAGTAGTGATGACAATAGCTTGATTTTATATTTTTGAAATATTCATTGTAAATATCAGTAAGGGCATATTTTAATTCACACTTAAGATTTACATCACTATTTGAGGATCGTATTATTGAATTAAATAACTTCATGAATATTTTATGCTGGCACAGAGTCAAGTTGAATCAAACATTGATGATATTCTTGACACATAATCATTTGAGCATCATATTTGTGTCAAAAAATCGAATTACATATGATGGTGGACATAATTATATTTTATTTTAATTTGTTTTTCTCTTAAAGGATCACTTTCAAAATCAAACGGGGATCGTCTATCTCGAGAAATATAGGGAGAGGTACCCAAAGGCAGGAGTTGACGATATGAAAAAGAAATTTAATTTATTAAGGACGAACTTGCAGATAAAACTGAAGAGGATGCAGTCTTCAAAGAAGTCGAATGCAGATTCTATGAGCCAAAACTATGGTATTGTAATGAGAATGAATTTATCTTAAGCCCAGGAAACTCCTTCAGAATCTACATCTATGATAAAGTATGCAGAGGAATCTGACTTGAAAGGTGAATTATATTTCTGAAGTATTCCTAAGCTTTGATATAACATAATAATTTATGTTTGTGTATCAAAAGAGATAATGTTGACAGTGACTAAAATCATAAGTAACATGCTTTTACTTATACAAAGTTGTATTTATGTAACATGATGAATTGCCAATAATGCTAAATAAGCTCAAGTTTTTATGTAGCAGGAGTTCCATAATCGCTTAGCAGAGTACAATGTAATTTTGTAACTAAGAGACCTTACATTACATAGGGAAATTTAATGTAAATCTAGAAAATAAGTAATTGAATAAAAAATCTGAAATTAAGTAAGTTATATGATCTAATTACTTGCCCGATATACATAGCTTGTGTATAATTTAATTAAATATATATGATTATATCTCTTCTTTTACTATGTAACTTTCCCTTTATAGTTACAATATTCCCAAAAATCCCCTTTGGTTTGTCTAGCTAGAAATGATGAACTATCGTTGCCAGTGTGGTTCAAATCTGTCAAATATATATTTGCACGACCTTACTCTGGACTTACCAATTTTTTCAATGTATTCATGTAGATATCTCCATGCTTGATAGTTATGCTGATAGCAAGAGTCCAAAACAATTAGTTGTGATTTCACTGGAGACAGAAGAATAGCCCATCCCAAGACCCCAGAGGGAAAAAGCCTTTGGCATGTTAGTAAACATGCCAAAGGCTTTTTCGACTGGGCGTCTTGCTCTGACTTAATTTACAATTAGATATTTACTTCTATACATCCACTTCTGTCTGACCTCATGGCTTCATTAGATTTTCTGATAAAGGAAACGTATTATCATCAACAAATACACTCGATCGTTTTCTCATACTATTTGCTAAATAATAAAGGCCTGGAAACTTAAAAGATCCTTTATTAAACATTTTTACCTTTTTATCACTTGATACCCCTCTATCTGACACAAAAACATTCATCCCATTTCTTCCAATAAAAAATAATAATTACTGAATTATTTTCGCGAAACGGATCGTCTCCATGCACATGAAAGAAGTAAGGTGGAAGGGCAAGGAAAACTATTATCATTTACATGCCAACGTCTTTTGGGAGCTTAAAACCTTTATGAAAGACTCATAGAGAATAGTATCTGCTTGGGCCTTATGTTGGAGTGTCAGATATTAACTGTAGTCATTAAACGGCAATATAAAACACACAACAGGCCCTTTCAGTAGCATTAAAAAAACCTTAGCCAGAAATGTGGCCACATATGACAGGCCCCAGTAACAAAATAACCTTTCTGATTTCTATTCTAATTTCACGTAAATATGTACAAAAACTAATTTGAAATTGAATGGAAACCAGAATGAATATTTTCTTACCATATTATAGTTTTCGAAGCATTTTATAAGGAATCAGCAGTTTTCAGTAATGATGACGCTGATAGACTGCTGAGACACAGCAGTAACAATTAGCAAGATGCCGTACGGATATTGATAACCGTTCCGTCTGTGAGATAGCTTCTCTCATGACTGTTTATTTTTGAGATCAAAGGAGTCACCATAAACAATAGGTCCTCGAAACATTGACTGTTCATCTTGAGAAAATTCTTAAAATAATTGGGATCACTTAACTTCGAGTTTGATAACAGATTTCAAAGGCTATAATCATGTCTCCTATTAGAACTGTACTTCATCCAGCCACGCTTTTTTTGTTATCTGAACTAGAATGTGTCTCGTATTCAAAACAATCAACATGTTGGACTGTGCGAGAGTACATGATTGACTCGATCAACATTGAGGAATCTTTTCACATGCTGAACGATTGACCGTGTAAGTTCACCTAATGGTTATTCATAAAGAGGGAAAAGATTCAAGTTAGCGTTTCCACCTCTTTGTGTTCTCACAAGAATCTTATTCTGGAGTCGAGACACCTCCGAGATTGAATGAGCCATTAGGTAAATCAAGGACCAACTGTTTAACTGGTAATGACCGCTGTTAATTCTCCCGAAGTACTTATTATAAATGAGCTCACCTCATGCAACATCTGACTACCCCGACTGCAATAAAGATATGATTGACAAAAATTAGATGGGAAAAGAGATTAGAACAATGGGAAAAAATGCAATGGAAGACAAAATGGATGGAAAAGAAAATTAATATCTACCCTAGGTGAACAGCAGCCCATTTTAAAGTCTCCCCACATATTCCCACAGTAAGAAATATAATTAAAAGTCCAAAAGCTTATGAGGGAGAAAGAAAAGAGAAAGAAGAAGAATAATAAGAATGTGAAAACGAGGATGAAGAAGAAGAGAGAAAGATAAGCTGTATTAATAAGAATTTCACTACGTTTCTCTTATAAAATCTTCAGGTAAGTACATATCAAATCTTTCATTTGTTCGGGCAATTATATTTGTACACTTTGAGAGTAAAAGAACATATTATTTGAAGTGATTTCAAGATGTTATTACAAAAGTGAAGTTAAACTTTATAATAACTGGCAAAAACTATAAAGAAGATTCTTATTCTTGTTTCAAGAAGAAAAACATTGTTTTGATTAACTGGTTATTCTAAAAAATATTTGAACCTGTAGATAAAATTATATCTTTAAATCTTTGAATGGAATTGAATAGAAAGGGTAAAGCATGTGGAATGATAGAGTAAAACACAGTTCCTTTATGGATACATAAATTCAGTTTCAGAAAATAAGAAAATGGCAACAAGAGAAAATGAATAGTTTGACGTCATTAAATGTTAAGCGAAACAAATAAGGTAATTGCTTCCAATCATGCATCTGCAATCACATGGCAGTTTGTGGTGCTTTCTTTTATTTAATTTTATTACATTTATGTTTAAATGCTAGTGAAGTGAAGTTATAAATTGTGTGTTTTAGTTTCTTAGAAGGCATAAGTTTACTATTAGGATATTCAATAAAGGAAGAATATCATCAAAGTTTCGGAATACTAGATACAAATGAGAAATTTATTTGTAAATGTATATCACTAAAAGCAATTTAAACTTGGTAAGAATGAAAGATTTAGATATGTATAAAATTTCGACAAGCGTGTTGAATATTTGACTTTTCTTAATAACGATGAATGTAAAAAATTAGGTCGGACGTACTTAGGGCAAAATTTTTCTTCAATTACAAAGCGAGAAGAGATAAAAGTTATAATTGCCATTCCCTAGCGGCTACATGAGCTTCTTAATCCTGGATCCTGGCACCTACGAGCCAAGATGTGTCATTAGGTAAACCAAGTGCCAACTGCTCGACTGGTAACGACTGTTTTTAATTCCTCCAAGAGTTTGCAACGAAGAGTTTTCTCTCGTAGACATCCAACGGTCTTGCGTCTAATAAAAGAAGATTCTTTCGAAAAAAAATTAGACAAAAATGCTAAAAAGCTAAAACATTATAAGGAAACTGAGGGAGGTGGAACAGGAGAAACTGGAAAAATCACCCAGGTTATGAGTGGAGAAAAATAAAGAGGAAAGAAAGAAAGCTCTCCTGTAGAAATCATACCTAAGGTGATACCAAACCTTTGATTTGCCGTAGCTATGGTGTTTGTATACTTGGAAAGCAAACGAACTCAGTCATTGGAGAGATTTTAAATTTTTTTCTAAGGAAGGTAAGTTAAATGTAATGAAGTAGTAGAAAGGAAATAAATAAAAAATACTAGCATTATTCAAATTTGTATGCAATATCTGTGCATACATGGTAAACATAGAAAGCAGAGACTCCTGTACTGTGTATGATTTTAATAGAAATGATTTATAGGAGTTGTAGAACCGTTGGTGGCAAGAACAATAATAACAACTGAACGTGCCATAAGCAAAAAAAAAAAAAAAAAAAAAATAAAAAAATAAATAAATAAATAAAAAAAAAACACCAAGAGAATTCGTGTCATCATTGACAGAAATAATTGTGGTAATGTTACATCATATTCTAAAATCGACCTACTATAGCAGTTCTTTTTAACCATAGAACTACATCTCAAGGAGATTTTCTCCCGGGCGCATGTGGGTGACATGAGAGACAAAGGAGGTCACTGTCCTTCCCCATATAATCAGGTCCTACCAAGAAAATGTGAGGGGTGGGTGCCTTGTCCTGCTCTCTGCCTGGAATTTTCTACAGAGGGGGAAAGTTTGCGACTTGATGAGATTTCTTCCCAGAATATAGTGTTAACATGAAGTACAAATTAAGTTTACATATTATCATTCTAAAGTTTAAGAGTTACTCTTTCAATATAGATTTTGCAGTTAACCTGTTTTGAAGTTAAGCATGTTTCTTTTTTTTTCCACAAAAATATACAATTTTCCCGGTGAGTTAGGGATATTTTCCCCCGCGTACAGGTTAAAATAAAGTACAATTTAATTTTATGTTTCATCATTCTAAAGTTTAAGAGTTACTCTTTCAATATGTATTTTGTATGGAATCTCTTTTGAAGTTATGCATTTTTTATTTTTTTTTTTTTTTTCAAAAAAGGGTAGAATTCCCCCTACAATGTGGTTAACGTCAGTCTAAAACAACAATGGTGTTCTAGGGTTAATCAGTAAATTGTCAAAGCAATACAATATATGGATCCTTACTTGTCGGAATTAAGAGAATATGGCGTTAAGAAAACTAAAGTCTGCCATCGTTTTCATATAATTGATAGATAATATCACTCTACTGCTGTTACCCGAAGTGTTAGCAGTATTTACTCATTTGCAAATTTGGATACCAGTGACTAAGGCATTAGAAATATATCTTTCATTCTTCCTTTCAATTCTTTTTTACTGTAACTTCTTATTTTCTCCACTGTAAACTATAATCCTCATAACACACAGTACTACACCATTTTGGTTGTTGAAAAGTCGTTTATTCAAATGTTCTCTGTAATGATTGAAACCCTTGAAAGTGATTGGGTTAACATATTACTTGTAATTATGTACTCTCTCCGAGCTCCAAATATTGGATTATGTAGATATTGTCTACCATTATAATGTTTCCTGGAATTACGTTTATTAAAGTGGATTATGAAAACGAGCTAAAATATCACAAGATATCCGATCCTAACGATCTCCATCGTATGTTGTGAGAGTTTATTCAAAATCACAATTCCTTACGAAAATATTAACCTGGAAAGGTATGATGGGTTGTATGCGACCCCTACAGCATTTTCAAAACCTGTTTTTTCCCCATAAATCATCAGCTGTCTCGAATATGGAAGTGATCGACCTGCAAGGGGTGACTAGTCTACATACCATTGTCTGCTTTAGGACTGATTTCCGTCTAACTTACCTCCTTCCCCGTTTTTTTATCCCCCCAGGGGTCAACCTTGACCCTGACATACCTTTATAGGGGTAAGTGATTAAACAGCAAAGTTATTACATAATTATAAATTGTCGAACAGTGTTGATACTTGTTTGGTTCTTTATAGTTGGAAAGTTTGGATGGATGGTGTGTCTACCACTTGCATGACATTGGTTTTGGCTTAGATGCCATATATTGCCATGAGGTCCATTTTCCCTCAAATGCTAATTTCTGAATTTTTTTTTATTTTTTGCAAATTTGATTTTTTTCTATTTATTTTGAATTTATCTTCAATAATGGCCAGCAGGCAGTATTCCATCGGCATGGATGTCATCAACACACTTCTAATGGAGTTAAAAAGAGATGTTGATGATAATATGGAGTTTGCAACCCCATTCTTCATTTCAAGTGGTAGATTGGGCTGTAAGAGTTGTTGCGGTCTGCGGCCATTTTGTTGACATTCCCGAAAGGTAAGTTGGCATATCTCTATATATTCTTGTTCTGTATAGAATTCGTGATATTTTGGTATATTTTAATGCATAAATATCAAATTTTATAGGAGATACAATGATTTTCATAAGAAATTTACATTGTGAAACTAGGCCGTCAAAAAATGACCTTTAGATTTCGCCCCTGATATAACAGTAAATTACATCTTAGTGCACATTTTATTATGTATTTCTGTTCTAGGATAATATGAGTTTATTCTATAAAAAAATAGCCTCTTCCTATTTCATTTGGGTACCCCAAAAAATTCATGAAATTTGGACAAATTTTTTTGGCCAAAAAAAGTTACCCTTTTTTTCTCATTTCAGATCTTGACTTCTATGGGTCCAACTCATTTCCAGCAATTACACGCTGTTGCTTTGCCATCTAAGAAGGTGTCCCTAAAGGGATTTATGTGTATATGTATATGTATATTTCTTGTGAATATTTACGTCAAGTCTTTTTTTGTATACTTACATTTTTAATATATTTCCAATAAATAGTTATTTTGTAGATGGGTATCATTTATATTTTCAGTAGTTTTTAGCAATCTTTGAAGTATTTTTAGCAAGTCAAACAATACAGATTGGTGCATAACTAAATTTTTCCTGATTTTTTTTTCGGAGTCGGGGTCGCGCGACCGAGTATACCCTTAAAGGGGTGTCCGAGGAGCGTACCTATCCAGGGTTAAAGTCTCTCTTAACCTATATATCCATTTACATATTCTATTTTCATACTTTTCAAAATATTGAAAAACAATGCATCTCAGATTAACTTTGTCCTGAAAGCAATTGAAGGTTTTCTAAATTATGCTGGATTAAAGTCAGTTGTTTTAACATATGCTTACATGATTTAAAAAAAAAAAAAAAAAAAAAAAAAAAAAAAAAAAAAAAAAAACCATATGTTATTCATCTTAATTCAACTATTGAGTGTTAAATGTTAATGAAAAAAAATCTCTGTCAAATTCAAATGGAAATAAATAATTTTTTTTCTAAGTTTAGCGATACTCAGTGCTAAAATATTAGAGTCCGTATTGATATGAGAAAAATACATTCCAGGAGTCTTTTAACAATACATTATGTGAACGACCAGCAGCTCTTGGCGACTCCCTTAACCAAGATACGTTATTTTTCTTTAATAGAGCAGCCTGTTTTTAAGGACCCTTCGCAAAAAAAGCCCCATTAATATTGAGTGTTACATAGATACTCTTCTACTAGACCAAGACTTGGGAGTCGTCAAGTGCGAGGGAGATCCCGTAACGTAAATTGAGAAGCACACTTGACGTATGGAGAGAGAGAGAGAGAGAGAGAGAGAGAGAGAGAGAGAGAGAGAGAGAGAGAGAGAGAGAGAGAGAGAGAGAGCTCCCCACTAGTAACAACGTTTTTGATATGCATATTTTTATGCAGTTATTATCTTGTAAAAATTAATAAAGTAGACAGACTTGAATAGAATTTATAAAAATCCTAAGAAACCAGCTATAGCATGTAAAATCAATAAAAAATTATTTAAAGAATATACTTTTACTGTTTCGGCATTTTTTTATTTATCTAATATCGAGGATTACTAAAAAGAATATTTATTTTTTAATTTAATTTTTGAGTCTTAATCTGTCTGGAGATATTGAGCAAAATCCAAGATCAGACCACCCACACTGCTAGTGACGTCTAGTGGATTACAAGACAATGTTAAAGATTGTGCAACTTTTTCCAGATAGTATGATCTTTGATGTTCAGAAAATTTAGTTTCTCGAGGGGCACTCGTTTAAATTGTTCATTCCAGGTTTTAAGAAACCAGCAATTTTGAAATGAGATGCCATTTCAAAGGAAAAGGGATAATGGTGTATGATAAGAATAATTCAATGCTTATAAGTCCTGCTATTGAATGCGCATGTCATGAGATTCAGTATATAAAAGTTTATGACGGGCATAACAACTTTATCTTAGTAGAGGAATTAACAAAATTGGTTCAGAAAAATTTCTCCTTTCTCGAAACAAGCTAAGATTGGGACCACATACTTCCTATGGATTGCTCTTTTGACAAAGCCTGTGAGCCACCTAAAAATTCAAGATAGCTGGGTTTTTCAAGATGAATGTCATTGAATATAAAGAAATATTACTCAGTACAATAAAATAGCAAAGCACTTGTCCGATTTGATTGATCTTGGCGTCAAATCCTTTATTCTTTGCAATGTAGAATCCGAATTTCGCACCATGGACTTACTGGCTTCCTTTAACAGAGATGTTTAGTTAGAAAGCAGCGCCTGAATTGGCAGGGTGAGCCAGAACACAACTGACATTAGAGTATGAGTGACTGGAGAAGGTCACTGTGACAGATGGGTCGGTGACTTGGTCAGTCCACCTTACTTCACAGAATAGTGGAAAGCCGTTTGAGACTAGCATGACCTCATTTTTGTTTCTGCTGCGAGATCACGCCCATTATTACTGCTGACCAGCCAATACATGCAATAGTCAAGCCGGTCCAGTGACATTGCCTTAAAATCTACGGCGAAGTAAATATTTTTTTTTTTTTTCAAGTAGCTAGAGATTTTACAGTATCATATTATAGTATATTTTTTTCTTCATAACATTGCCATCCACAATTCAACACAGTTTTTTAACATAAACATACATATAAGAGCTTGTCTATCTTCTCAATGAAGTACCAAATAAATTTCATTGTCAAATATAATCCTAACAATTTCTGTGGTTATCATGTATGTACTATACATCTACCGCTTGCTTAGGTATGCAAATGATTGTATTTTTATTCACTGTTGGACATCCATGGAAATATATTTCACAAATTACTACAATATATTGTAGCGCAACATGTTATCATGAAATAAGTAAACCTTTGATTGAATAATAATTAATAAGACTCCAAAGAATAAGGAGAACAACCTTGTTCAGGTAAGGGAGGTGTATCCCTCTAGTTATTGATAAAATAAAGTTATATAAAATAATATAAACAGTTTCTGTAATTCTATAAAAAAAGACTGATAACGTAATTCATTTCTACCAAAAGTAAACTTTTGCATGCAAGGAACATATATTTTAGAAGCATTATATTCAAATTGAACCTTAAAAGATATCAGTGTAGAAGGATGCAATCTTTAAATAAGTATTCAATTATCACTATATGGCATAGTTATAGGATTAACGTCAAAATATTTCTTCATAAGCTTTAACCAGACTTCTAGCTTTTTTCTTCAAAAGCAGTGAAAATTGACATATCCCTAACTCCGTGATAAATATCTGAGTAAGTGATAAATATCTGAGTAAGAATATCAGAATATATAAATGGAAATATGAATTATGGATCATATCAGTAAAGTAGGAAGATATTTGATAGCTGGGTTAGACTGCAGGGAAATAAGCTTCATAAAAAATGCCCATAAAATCAATGCATTTAGTTCTAGGAATAAAAAGGAGTAAGCTAATATCAAACCATACGACGAAAAAAACAATATAACTTAACTATTTTAAGCATTCCCTTCAATTAAAGGCTTCACTTGTTGATATAAAAGACCATACAATAGTGTCTTACAGGACTAATGGATGATGTTTTGCAAATATTCGAAACCTGTAAGAATTCACATATTTTCATTTCCGCAAGTATTTTCATGAATATATATATATATATATATATATATATATATATATATATATATATATATATATATATATATATATATATATATATATGAATAAATATGTATTTATATATATATATATATAGATAGATACAAATAAATATATATATATATATATATATATATATATATATATATATATATATATATATATATATATATATATATATATAAGTGTACAACTGTTGTTAACACATATTAAGTATGTTAGTTGGTATGTTACATCTTCAAGTAAAGTCAGGTAAGTTAACTTTAAAATGGTTTATTCTTTAAAAACAACAGTGTTAACATCTCCATCACTGGAGTATAGGTGGTCTGGTCGGATGACCATTCAATATGATGTATTGATAAGAACTGGCTAAAATATCGATATCACTGATATCGTATAGTCAGTTATATCAGCATTTAAACACATAATGTAAACTAAACATTAGTATAGGAAGACACCTGCATCTGGTGGCGACACAACTCTTTCTCACGATTCGTATTTGTGTTTATTCTTCATAAAAAATGTTACATTGCTGAGATCTGGTATTCACATCCTGCTATGATCTGACTGCAGCACTTCTCACACTAGCTTCTACTTCACAATGACCTATTATGTCACGTGTTTTAAACATGTAATATATGATTGTTACACACACACACACACACACACACACACACATATATATATATATATATATATATATATATATATATATATATATATATATATATATATATATATATATATATATATATATATATATATATGTATATATATATATATATACATATATATATAAATATATATGTATATTATTTATTATATCTGTATATATTATTATATATTACGGCTGGCAAATTACATATCCTCTTGAGTTCCAAACTCACCTGTTTTTTTTTTTTTACATAAATCGGTTGCACTTGATAAAATTGATAACTGAGCTCTGAGAAATTATACAACTCCCAGACGGATATACATAAAAAAACACTGAATATCATAAGGTCTCTTACGTACGCTCCAAACAAACTGGGTAATAATTATCAAGAACTATTCAAAGCAACCTATTACTTCGATTCTCTGAAAGGGATACGAGAGAGTTCTATATGAAACACTGGTGATCGAAATAATACACTTTTTACAAAATTAAATATAATTTCTAAGATATTTACAACGCTTTGAAAGAATTTACAACAAAAATAAATCACTCGAAATATTAAATCTGAAAAAACTTAGACTAAGATAAGAAAATAATACACTCTGAAGATTATATAATCACTTAACTCGAGAAATTAAATCTAAACAAAACCTTAGACTAAGACAAGAGAATATTACACTGACAATTATACAATCCCTTGTTTCAATGTAAATAAATTAACACAAATATTTAGTCCTGATATTTAACGAAAATAGTTACCCTTTCACACTTTAATCAATAAACTTATTGAAATTTACATAAAAGTAACTGATAAACTTATATGTTTTATATCACACGAGGTAATCGAACAGTTAAACCAATATAAATACAATTCACGTTTTCAGATAAATCTCACAGAGCCAGCTACAGAAAATTATATAATACTAGCACGTATAATAACATAATAAATTTGTAATCACCTACAAAGTTTCAATAACATTTTACCAAACTACACACAATATAAGTGGGGTATAAAATAATTCACTTTGGAGAGGCCAAAAACTCGAGGTACTTGAGAGAGAGAGAGAGAGAGAGAGAGAGAGAGAGAGAGAGAGAGATGTGAACTTAGATCTAACAAAGGGTCAAGCTGGTTTCCTTCTTCTGCTATGCATCCCTGGGGTGTATATATATTAACTTAAAAACTTCTAGAATCTAAATAGATAATTCTTGGGGGCAGGCTCAAGCGGCTCCACAATTGCCAACTGAGTCTATTAAACAGGAGAATCTAACCTCGCTTGCAAGGTGGCCCTCTCTCGGTAGCTCTGCCCACCTCTGTTCTTGGAACAATAAAAAAAAAATCAAACTAATTTTGGAGTTTTTTGAGAATATTCCAAATACGTGCAAAATATAATAATTGAGACAATTTCTCACAAACATGACGCAATACCTTATAAAAACATAAAGAAATCATATAAGCCCTCATTTATAGCTCGTATTGTTCGTTCAGCACACTTAATCGCGACTGCATAAATACGTGAAATAAAAAGTTGACTCTTCAAAATAACGTAAATTTACATATAATGTCTTGAATGACAAAGACAATGAAATAAACAACGAAAGTCTTGCACAATTTACATACAATTTATTATACCTACAAGAGAGGAGCTCATCTTGAGAACTGGCTATACACTTCTTGAATACACATATGAATTACATGAATAAAATATTTACTCTACACTAGACGAGCTTCGTAAGAATATATTATTATTATCATTAATATTACTATTATTATGATTATTATTATTATTATTATTATTATTATTATTATTATTATTATTATTATTTTTATTATTATTATTATCATGAATATTATCATTATTATCATTACTACTTGTTAAGTCACAACACTTGTTGGGAAGGCAGGATACTATAAGTCCAAGGGCCCCAACACGGAAAATAGCCCATTGAAGAAAGGAAACAAGGAAAAAATGAAATATTTTAAGAACAATAACAAAATTAAAATAAAATATATCCTTTATAAACTATAAAACTTAAAAAAAAAAGAGAAATAATATGGAATTGTATGCCTGAGTGTACCCTAAGCAAGAAAACTCTAACCCATGACAGTGGAAGACCATGGTTAGAGAGGCAATTGCACTATCTAAGACTAGAGAACAATGGTTTAATTTTGGATTGTCTTTCTCCTAGAAGAGCTTACCATAGCTAAAAAGCCTTGTCTACCCTTACCAAGAGGAAAATAGCTACTGAATAATTACAGGGCAATAGTTAACCCCGTGGGTGAAGAAAAATTGTTTGGCAATCTTACTGTTATGAGGTGTATGAGGACAGAGGAGAATCTGTAAAGAATAGGCCAGACTATTTGGTGTATGTGTAGGCAAAAGGAAAGTAAACTGTAACCAGAGAAAAGGACCCACTGAAGTACTTTCTGGCCAACCAACAACCTACCTACCCTTACACACACACACACACACACACACACACACACACACACACACACACACACACACACACATATATATATATATATATTATATATATATATATATATATATATATAATATATATATAGATATATATAATATATATATATATATATATATATATATATAAATATAGATATATTACAACTTGTGACGATTTTTCCATAGCGTAAAATATACAGTAGATCAAAAGAATATGCAAAAAGTTGAGAAATCATTCATTTTATGCCACTTTTTTTTCTGTAATATTGAATAAGTTTGGGTTTCTCTTAGACACAACGCAGGAGAATGTGTAAGAATCCTTTACTTGCTCAAGTTATTTTATACGAAAAAGTTTCAGGTCCTCAAAGGCGAACCCTAAAAGAAACTGGTAGATACTTCATGCATTCTTCAACCTCTTTTCAATAATGAAGAATTTTTATTACTGTCCTTTGGAGCAAACTTTTGATGTGGAAAACTTTCGTACCATCCAAAAATCAAATGCTATTTTTGTTGTTAGCCCTGATAGGATGAAAGTTCTTCGATCTTCCAGATATTGTTTACTGACTGCAGCTTTGTGATATTCTTAAAATAATCTAATAACATTCGCATAGTGATGTAAGATAAAACTTAGT
This sequence comes from Palaemon carinicauda, assembly GCF_036898095.1. Taxonomy (NCBI): domain Eukaryota; kingdom Metazoa; phylum Arthropoda; class Malacostraca; order Decapoda; family Palaemonidae; genus Palaemon; species Palaemon carinicauda. The sequence continues at coordinate 122,026,769 of NC_090731.1, forward strand.
GATTTTAGGACTATCTTACGTAATGGGATATACGGCTCAGAAGCTTTTGTATTGATTGCTGTTTTTCAGTGACGTGGTTCCGCTAATACAAAATTGCAAAAATAAAAAAAAATGGAATTGAATTTGAACTCTTTGTAGATAGTGAGAGAGTTGGTCCGTCGTTGAATATGACTTCTCTCTCTCTCTCTCTCTCTCTCTCTCTCTCTCTCTCTCTCTCTCTCCCTCTCTCTCTCTCTCTCTCTCTCTCTCTCTCTCTCTCTCTCAACATCATGCCTTTTTAAAAGATGAGGAATTTATTGATTTTCACCAAAGAGTAAGACAAATCTAGTTCATTACCAGTTTACTTCTCCGTTCCCGTATAATGGAGAACGTTTAAAAATGTGAATGAGCTTATTGCGTTTGATACAAACCTCATTTATATAATTTTGAAATTACGAATTATGTTGTTTTTATCTAGTTCTGGTAAAAATGGAAAGGAATCTAAGGACCTTAGCATTATGAGTCTTGTAAATAGAACTGTCTCCTCTTTACAGAACGACACAATTCACGATATAATTTATTTGAAAACAAGAAGTTGTTTAGAGTTTTCTTTAACTATGATAACTCACTCCGAGTGAAAGGATACAAACCTCTCTATAAAGATTTATTACGTTTGAATGATCGGAGTTATATAAATAATGATCAAGAACTGAAACTATTAACTACGATCTGTAATGTATAAATGGACGACGTAGTCGTTAATACATTACTTGACAAGCTATTCTTTCCAGTTAATTCATGATATAAACGGGATGATAGGATAGTTATTTCTGAAACTTCCTCCAGATAGGATGGCCAAAATCATTCTGAAATGCTGTTCTAATCAAAAGAAATACATATTTTGATGTAATGAATCTCGTTACAGCTCTGAGATTTTAAAAGTGAACATTTCCTATTGCATTCGCATTTTCTTTCAATATCTATTTTAAAAAGTATGTTTCCCCCCCAAATTTTTTTTTCTTACTATTACTTTTAATCTTTCATATTGTTCTTAATTTGTTTATTGTTATTTTTTTTCTGAAATAATATAGGCTCAACAAGTTTCTTTTAGACTTGGAGAAAAGCTCAAACTGTATTAGATGCTTGTTCTATTTTATATACCTATCAATTTTGTTACTGTTCCTCTTTCATACATTTTTTTGACTTTACCCTAAAATCCTGAATTGAATGTTTCTGATTTTTCCGCATGTGTTTATGGCAGATAATTTCCCGATGGAAGTTTGTCTAAGGTGCTGGACAAACTTCCTTCTCTTTTTTCTTTACTTGGTAATATTCCTCCAAAAATATACAATTTTTTCTCGCTCACTAATTTTGTGTATGATTTTAATTTTTTTTTATGTATCCTCATGAGAGAGAGAGAGAGAGAGAGAGAGAGAGAGAGAGAGAGAGAGAGAGAGAGAGAGAGAGAGAGAGAGAGAAGAGAGAGAAAGAGAGGGTGTTGCCATTTGAATGGTCGTGGGGATTTCTGCCTTACTAACCACTTTTGAAAATTAAGAACGACAATTATCGGCTGAGAACTCGGCAGTTGGATTGCCTAATGACATTTAATAACTCTTACGTAACAGGATTAAAGAGTATGACAAGAAAGTGATAGTCAGGCAACGGAAATTTCACGCTTACGTTTTTACCTGTTCCCTCTCTATAAGTGAATCCTTTATATTTCTTCTGAAGGCAATATATATATTTTTTTTCTATAAAAGCAAGTAAAAGTGACTAATTTAAGATTCAGAGAATATTTTATGGTCGTAAGTTTCGGGTAACATTTCGTGATTTTTAATTTTTTGTGAATTTGTCAAAAGTGATGTTATCTAATTGATATCATAATTTATTCATGATGCAATTGATTTAATCAAAATGTTCTCCTATGGACAATTTGTTCTTAGAGATAGTTTTCAATTAATATCTTGATTTTTTTAATGTCTGCTCTCTCTCTCTCTCTCCCTCTCTCTCCTCCACTCCTCCTCTCTCTCTCTCTCCATCTCTCTCTCTCCTCTCTCTCTGTCTCTCTCTCTCTCTCTCTCTCTCTCTCTCTCTCTCTCTCTCTCTCTCTCTCTCTCTCTCTCTCTCTCTCAGACTAATAATATGTTAGTTATATATCTCCCCTCACCTTTTGTCTTCATTTTGATTAGAACATATTTAACCTTAAGAAGTGGAGGAATTTGCTCTCTACCAAAGGTCTGACTACCATCTCCATAATGATGTGTCTTTTTAATTAGCCTTTGAACTTTTCTCATTAATACGAAAAAATAGTTTGAAGTAAAATGAATATGGAATTGCTCCGTGTTTCGTTAAAGGCTTTTCGTTTGAATTTAAAAGTATTTTTGCCCTCAGGTAAACATGTATGCCTAGCATTACATGAATAAATTGTATCGTGAATTATACATAGCTTTATCTATTGGTAGAAGATATTGTTTTGTTATGCTATTTTACATTTCAAGATATCTAACGCTATAAAAGTTTTTCATGAACCTGTTTCTGATATCTCCTATAGATCTATAAATTTCAGATGATTAGAATCAATTTAAGTTAATTTTCCTGAATCTAGAATCAAGTATTATGAAGCTGCATTGTATAGCTGGGAAATCCGTACAAGGAAACAGAATCCGTTGAGTGATTGATGATAATAATGCACGATACGCAAAATGTTCAGGAGAAAAAGTAATTCCGCTTCTGATTCAATTGAAAACACTTTTTTTTTTTCTCAGGTGAATGTTACTTTTGTAATAATAACAAATATTTGCAGATTTTTGTCACCATTTTCATAATTGTGCTGCATATCAACGCATATAAGAAAAAGTGTACATAACAAAAAATTAAGGATTAAATTATTATTTTCAAATACTATTATATCATTTAAAATCAAGTAAACATATGACGAACACAAATAATAGGTTTAAATTTTGCGACAGAATTGAATGATTCAGTATACAAACTTGGTAATTACGCTGGATAAACTGTCTTGTACTGATGTCTTGTAATCTTTAAACTTATTGGGATGTCCTCCATGGAAGAGTCTTGGAACATCGGCTAATTCCAAATCAATGGCCTGACACCGCTCATTTACATCACCAACTACGATAACCGGCAAACGCTTCTAGTATGCATGTGATATCAGTCAACACTTCCTGATTATGAACATTATTGATATGTCAAACATCAAGACATGTTTCTCATTTAAACTATATCAGTAAATGTCTTTTAGTTACACTACTAGCAGATATCCTTACCAGGTACGCGCTGAATATTCTGGAAAACTCCGTTTTCCATCGGACATTTATTGGAAGATAAAATGCTCACGATACATGATATTTGATTTTGTGTTACAGAGGTAAGGAGGATTTACAATTAGACCATTATGTAAACGTAGATTAAATTCAGTAGGCAAAAAGCAAAAGTAAATCTTGCAGAATTCAAAATAGATTAAATACACAAAATGCACATAGGCACAATGCTTTTCCCCTTCTCTAGAAAAAAAAATATTAAAATTTCTCACGAAAGACTCACACGAGACTTATTAGATACGTCTTTTATCAAGACATTGTTTTCTCTTTTTATTAAGTGTATTTCAAAAATCTTTATCCATATCTTTTACTCGGTTACTTTTTTTTTTTTTTTTTTACAATTCCATTTTCAGTAATTGGCCCATGCCCTCCCAATTTCCTCATGATCAAAAATTAATTTGATATGTATACACTTTAGAAAAATATTAAAATATTTCCTTTAGTCATGGAGGACCAAACAGAAAATAGACACAGACCAAGGGCAAGAAAAAAGACTTTCAGCAGAAAGT
>NC_090731.1:122031097-122033597 GCF_036898095.1 Palaemon carinicauda
ATATATATATATATATATATATATATATATATATATATATATATATATATATATATATATATATATATATATATATATATATATATATATATATATATACATGTGTGTGTGTGTGTGTGTGTGTGTGTGTATGTGTATGTTTATATAAGGAAATATGCATACGTGTAAAATTGTTCAAATATACATAAAAACGAGAAGTGCGCTAAATTATCAAATCCAATCCAAAATTACCAGCGATATTACGGAAAAAGGAATAATTCAAAGGAGATTACGAAAGCATAAAAATGGAAGCTATTCTATATTTATTTATTTATTTTTTTTTTTTTTTTTTACATCGCTAAGTGAATTGCTTTTCAGCAGAAGCCAGAGGCCACTTTAGCCTGGGATATGATTGAATTTTAATAATTTTTATTCCATTCATATTTTTTCCCTTTTGCTTTTATGAGAAGAACGTTCATTTATACACTTGAGAAGTCGTTAGATTTTTACTAAATTCGTCTTTAATTTGTTTACCAGGTTTCAGTCCATCAAGTTACTCAACCTAACCAAGAGTTTTTGTTTCTTCAGCCTTTATTCTCTTGTGCCTCACATTTGGAAGAGATAGTGCATTTTTCAAGGGTTTCGTTTGGTTAATCTGCATATGAACATGCGCGATCTCGAGCATAGTCAAATTTCTATTGAATAACGTTCCTTTCTAATATCACTTCTTTTACTTTTTTCTAAAGCAAATATATGATATATATAATAAGCCTCTCTCTCTCTCTCTCTCTCTCTCTCTCTCTCTCTCTCTCTCTCTCTCTCTCTCTCTCTCTCTCTCTCTCTCTATATATATATATATATATATATATATATATATATATATATATATATATATATATATATATATATATATATATATATATATATATATATATATATGTATATATATATGTATATATATATATATAATATATATATATATATATATATATATATATATATATATATATATATATATATATATATATATATATATATATATAAATTCGTATTACAAATATAGGTAAGCAAAATTATATGATAATAATTACAAATAGCAGCTGCAAGTCTTTCAAGGTCGAATAGCTATTCGATAGATAGCTGTCTGAACTCAAAACTTTTATTGTGAAACAAAAATTGCAGGAATTGATTTGACATTAGCCTAATAAGGTCTGTACAGCACAAGAATTTTTCGGTTGGATACACAGTAGGTCCTTTAATGTATACATGAGATTTCTCGTGTAGTCAATTTAGGAAATGCAGAAAAATAAAAGAATAACCAGGTAAATTAAGATACATAAAAAGAGAGATGAAAACCTAAAAATTATGGTTTTAAACATGTGAGATTAAAGGTATTGTTATCCTGGACCTCCATAATGATAAAGCGCTCTATTAGCTTCCATGCCATCTTTAATAAAGTTCCTTAAATCATAGAGCAGTTGTTTCTGGCTTTTCGAAAAATTTGCAAATTTTTTTATGTTTCTTACGGTAGATCTTTGATAACTATGGCGTCTTTAGTCTTGAAAGATGTCACAATTGTTGATCTATACAATAATAGTGGATTATTTGCAACTTTTATTTTAGTTATTTGCTTCCTCTAAATAGATAAACGGGCCCGAACAATTTTAATAGTGACGAAATTTATTTTAGAAATATATGGATTTGACAGCAGAGTGGTAAATAATATTCTCGGCTTAATATTATGCTGATTATCCGCCATTACTACGAATACTTGTGCTTGTTAGACAAAGCTTAACTCATCCATGCATATTTTCACATATTTCAAGTGTTGTGTCGTTGAAATATTCCACATGCTAGGACAGTGGTAACGTGTTACCCTATCGTTTGCATGGCAACAGATTGATCCCTGCCAGGGACCGTGAGTTTGAGGTGTTTACTGGGGAAACTACTGCTGTGGTTGGGCACCATAGTGGGAGATGAAACTGAAACTGGAACCAGACACCTTTAACCTTTGATAGGTCATACTAGGACATTAGATTATTTAATTGTTGCATAATTATATAGTTTGAGAAATAACTACCTTTATTTGTAGCTCTTAATTAATTAGTTTCAGCTATTCGTAACATGACTGAGAGGTGTTATTTCCTTAATAAAAGTAGTGTTTAAGACCTGAGCATAAACGATTAGAGGGATGTGATGTGAATTATAGGGAATTATGATACCTAATACTGATTCACGTGGTTGGCTTACGCAGACATCCATATTGCGCTGGCCAGAACTGAGGAGCACTGAGATTATGCAACGAATAAAGAATAGCACATAATATATGAGTTTAGATGACTGTAAATTTTCATCTCTTTTGAGCTGTTGTATATACTATAATTCAAATGAACATTCGACTTTTTGTTATGGGGCGTGCATTGTATTCTTTTAAATCTTCATGCTGTTTTACTTCTGGGATTATGATCCATTTAGCAATTAAACTAATCAGTTGCCCAAAATATAAAGTACCTTAATTTTT
>NC_090731.1:122038597-122056097 GCF_036898095.1 Palaemon carinicauda
GGGAATAGAGTAGGCGGATGTAAAAGGAAGCTAGTGAGGGTTGAAGAGCTAATAAAACCGGGGGTAAAAAGTAAATATCAGGAAAGGTTGAAAATGGCATACGACGAAGTGAGAGTAAGAGAAACTAGTAATTTAAAGGAGGAGAGGAAGTTAGTAAAAGAAAATTTTGTTGGGATTGCAAGTGATGTATGTGGCAAGAAGGTTGTTGGAGGCAGCATGAGGAAGGGCAGTGAATGGTGGAATGAAGGAGGGAATGTAAAAGTGGAAGAGAAAAAGAGAGCTTTTGAAGAATGGCTGCAGAGTAATAGTATGGAGTAGTATGAAAAATATAGATAGAAAAATGTGGAAGTAAAGCGCAAGGTACGTGAGGCAAAGAGGGCAGCTGAGCTGAGGTGGGGTCAGGGTTTGGGTCAGTCATATGAAGAGAATAAGAAGTTTTGGAAAGAAGTGAAGAGAGTAAGGAAGGCTGGCTCAAGAATTGAAGAGACAGTGAAAGATGGAAATGGAAGGTTGTTAAAAGGAGAGGAGGCAAGGAAAATGTGGGCGGAATATTTTGAAAGTATACTGAATGTTGAGGATAATAAGGAGGCAGATATAATTGCTGTTGTAGGTGTTGAGGTGCCGGTGATGGGAGATGAGAATGAGAGAGAGAGATTACAATAGAGGAAGTGAAGAGAACACTAGATGAAACGAGAGTAGGAAAAGCATCTGGTATGGATGGTGTGAGAGCTGAGATGTTGAAGGAAGGGCGTGTGACTGTACTTGAATGGTTGGTGAGATTGTTTAATATGTGTTTTATGTTGTTAATGGTACCAGTAGATTAGGTTTGTGCATGTATTGTACCACTATACAAGGGTAAGGGAGATGTGCATGAGTGTTGTAATTCAAGAGGTATTAGTTTGTTGAGTGAAGTTGGAAAAGTCTATGGTAGGGTAATGATTAATAGTATTAAAGATAAAACAGAGAATGCAATCTTGGAAGTACAGGGTGGTTTTAGAAGAGGTAGGGGTTGTATGAATCAGATTTTTACAGTTAGGCATACATGCGAGAAATATTTAGCAAAAGGTAAGGTGTATGTTGCGTTTATGGATTTGGAGAAAGCGTATGATAGAGTTGATAGGGAAGCAATGTGGAATGTGATGAGGTTATATGGAGTTGGTGGAAGGTTGTTGCAAGCAGTGAAAAGTTTCTACAAAGGTAGTAAAGCATGTGTTAGAATAGGAAATGAAGTGAGTGATTGGTTTCTAGTGAGAGTGGGGCTGAGACAGGGATGTGTGATGTTGCCGTGGTTGTTTAACTTGTATGTAGATGGAGTGGTGAGAGAGGTGAATGCTCGAGTGCTTGGACGAGGATTAAAACTGGTAGACGAGAATGACCATGAATGGGAGGTAAATCAGTTGTTGTTTGTGGATGATACTGTACTGGTAGCAGACACAGAACAGAAGCTTGAACGACTAGTGACAGAATTTGGAAGGGTGTGTGAGAGAAGGAAGTTGAGAGTTAATGTGGGTAAGAGTAAGGTTATGAAATATACGAGAAGGGAAGGTGGTGCAAGGTTGAATATCATGTTGAATGGAGAGTTACTTGAGGAGGTGGATCAGTTCAAGTACTTGCGGTCTGTTGTTGCAGCAAATGGTGGAGTGGAAGCAGATGTAAGTCAGAGAGTGAATGAAGGTTGCAAAGTGTTGGGGGCAGTTAAGGGAGTAGTAAAAAAATAGAGGGTTAGGCATGAATGTAAAGAGAGTTCTATATGAAAAAGTGATTGTACCAACTGTGATGTATGGATCGGAGTTGTGGGGAATGAAAGTGATGGAGAGACAGAAATTGAATGTGTTTGAGATGAAGTGTCTAAGGAGTATGGCTGGTGTATCTCGAGTAGATAGGGTTAGGAACGTTGTGGTGAGGGTGAGAACGGGTGTAAGAAATGAGTTAGCAGCTAGAGTGGATATGAATGTGTTGAGGTGGTTTGGCCATGTTGAGAAAATGGAAAATGGCTGTCTGCTAAAGAAGGTGATGAATGCAAGAGTTGATGGGAGAAGTACAAGAGGAAGGCCAAGCTTTGGGTGGATGGATGGAGTGAAGAAAGCTCTGGGTGATGGGAGGATAGATGTGAGAGAGGCAAGAGAGCGTGCTAGAAATAGGAATGAATGGAGGGTGATTGTGACGTAGTTCCTGTAGGCCCTGCTGCTTCCTCCGGTGCCTTAGATGACCGCGGAGGTAGCAGTTGTAGTGGATTCAGCATTATGAAGCTTCATCTGTGGTGGATAACGGGGGAGGGTGGGCTGTGGCACCCTAGTAGTACCAGCTGAACTCGGTTGAGTCCCTTTTCAGGCTGGGAGGAACGTAGAGAGTAGAGGTCCCCTTTTTGTTTTGTTTCATTTGTTGATGTCGGCTACCCCCCAATATATATATATATATATATATATATATATATATATATATATATATATATATATATATATATATATATATATATATATATATATATATATATATATATATATATATATATATACAGTATATGGTAAATGTATGTGTATCAATTTTACAAAACTCCTTTGTCTCTCTAAAACAATTTTAGAATCCCTTTATCTAAATACACTTTGCAGCTCTATCTATACCCAGTCTAAAAAAAAAAACTCATCTAAAAATTTCAAGAGTTTAAAAATGCAATATGTTTTGAAAAAGCTCAGAGCCTTCAAGCAAAGTATTCCCTTGATTACATATTTGGTCGATAAATTATGTTAGAGAAGCGATGTTTCCAGTTGTAAATTTTCTTTGATGTTGATATTAGTTTGTTTTATTTTTTGATGGTACCTTGTCTTCGGTATCCCGATAAGATGTTAGGGTCGTGATGGCCTTTTGGTATCGTTCTTGTCTGGTGATCAGCCAGACTGATGTTCGAGTCCCGCTCAAACTTGTTAGCTCCTTTGGTAGCTGCAACCTCACCTTCCTTGTGAACTAAGGATTAGGTGTTACGGTGAGCCAATAGGTCTATTTGCTGAGTCATGAGCAGCAATTGCCTGGCTTTTCTTGGAGAGGAGCCTTGGTCGCTGATTATATGGATTGTACATAAGATCAGTCTATAAGACGTTATACTACTGGATAGGGCAATGTCACTGTCCCTTGCCTCTGCCATTCATGCGCGGCCTTTAAACTTATACAGTAACGTTAAATTTTTGTCATTACTTTCGTCGTGCGATAGTTTTTACTTATAATATCAATTCCTTAAAAGTCATGTAGTTTAAAGAGTTTCAAGAATAAAAGAAAAAATATTAATTTCAGGGAGCAATTCGCTTTTACACCGTTCACAAGAATTTCCCATGAACATAAAGGGGTCCGTTGAGAGAGAGAGAGAGAGAGAGAGAGAGAGAGAGAGAGAGCCTTACCTTATTGCCTTATTCTATGTTTGGGTTTCCCCAGGTCCCTCAGTGTGAGGCACCTCGTATATCCACCAGAGAGTTGCTTATGCTTCTCAAGTATTTATCGAACTTATTCGTAAACACATCTACGCTCACTCCTGTTATGTTTCGTAGATGAGCTGGCAGCGCATTAAATAGTCGCTGCATTATCGATGCTGGTACGTGGTGGATTAAAGTCCTGTGGGCTTTCCTTAGTTTTCCTGGTATAGTTTTTGGCACTATTAATCTAACTTGGCTTGCTCTTTCTGTTATTTTTAGCTCCGTGATGTTTTCAGTAATTCCTTCTATTTGCTTCCATACCTGTATTATCATGTAGCGTTCTCTTCTCCTTTCTAGACTGTATATTTTAAAAATTGCAGTCTTTTCCAGTAGTTAAGATCCTTAACTTCTTCTATTCTAGCAGTATAGGACTTTTGTACACTCTCTATTTGTGCAGTATCCTTTTGGTAGTATGGGTACCATATCACATTGCAGTACTCGAGTGTACTACGTACATAAGTTTTGTAAAACATAATCATGTGTTAAGCTTCACTTTTTTTTAAAGTGTCTGAATATTATTCCAAATTTTTGCTTTACATTTAGCCAACAGTGTTCCTATTTGGTCGTTGCATAACATATTCCTATTTAACATTACACCAAGGTCTTAAATTGTTTGCTTATTTGTGATTTTCTCGTTATTAGGTCCCTTGTATGCATATACCATTCCTTCTCTGTTTCCATAATTTATTGACTAGAATCTATCGGATTCATATACCATCCTATTTATCTCAGCCCATTCATTTATTTTGTTTAGATCTCTATGTTGTGAGTTTTTATATTCATCACAAGTAATTTCTCTACTTATTCTTGTGTCATCGGAGAAACTTCTCACAACAAAGCTTTTAATATCACAGTCTATGTCTGAGATCATAATAACAATCAGCAGTGCAGCTAATATCGTACCCTGTAGCACGCCAGATGTTACCTGATCTTCATCTGATTTCTCGTCATTTCCATCCACTGTCTGTTTTCTGTTTTGCAGGAATTCTTTTACCCATTTTCCTATCTTTCCCACAATATTATGGTTTCTCATTTTTTTTCTCTAGTATATTATGGTCTACCTTGTCAAAGGCTTTTGCAAAATCTAGATAGATCACATTTGTGTCTTTTTCATTTATCATATTTTTTTATATATTTTCATAGTGTGCTATCAGCTGGGTTTATTTTTAACCACATAATTAATTTTTTCTTCTTTATTAATCTCTCATACACTTTCATAATATGTGATGTTAGACTAACAGATCTATAATTTCTTGCCTCTAGTCTTGATCCACTTTTGAAAATAGTGGTTATGTAAGCTAACTACACTTTATCTTAGCAGTATTGCAAGCGGCTTCGTGATAGTGTATGCAGTTTTTTAACAAAATCGCTGGAACTCCATCTGGAAAACTGCCGATCCAGGTTTAATTTCGCTTATAGCCTTGATAATATCTGCTTAACTAATATCTATATCCGTTAGATATTCAACATTTGCTTCTCTCATTTATGTATCATTATTCTTATTCGCAACTCTTGGCGTGAACTCACTGTGATATTTTTATGCTAATATGTTGCATATTTCCTTTTTTTTTCATTCGTTTACCACCCTTCAATTCTTAGAGGGCCTTATACCAAACGTGTGTCACACAATTGTACATAATTATTTTGTATATATTATGCTTGTATCTGCGCTCTTCCCTCGCACTAAAAAGAACCTGAAGGATCATGTCTCCGTTTTGCTCTGTAACATTGTCTGTCTCTCGAACAGGTCATGTCCTGTTGCCTTGAGGTTTTGTATATAAAGAAGAGTGTTCCTTGATAAAACTCAGTTGATTGCATCCTGCCTTTGAGTTCACAACTCCTCTCTCGGCCCGTCATATTGGTGACCCCGGGAGTCGACTAGCTCCCACTGCCTTCCACCCCCACCTCCCTCGCCCCTCCATCGTTGGTACTATGACGGAACCGGACTATACTACAGCAGTTGGCGCTGCGGCCGCCCCATTGAAACTTTCACCGTTCGCCAACGGAGAAGAGTTTGCGTGGTTTCAGCGCTCAGAAGTCCAGTTTAGTATCAGGGGCGTGACTCGCTCAACCACCAAAGCGGATTATGTTCTCGCGGCGATACCCGAGGACACCTTCCCAGAAATATCCGACTGGCTTTGTGAACAAGGAAAAACCCCAATAGCGTATGACGCCCTCAAAACATACCTTCTGCAGCAGTACTCGCCGTCACCAGCCGCCCGTATAGCAAAGCTTTTTCAGCTCTCACAACAACCGTTGGGGGACCAAAGGGATTCGCTTGCCCTCAGGGAAATGACCAGTATTGCTCGCCTTAAACCTGCCGCAGACGGCTCTCTTTGTGAGGTGAACCTACTTCGTGCCCTTTGGATACGCCGTTTACCCAAACCTGTACGCGCTGCCATACCCGATGTCGATAGTTTACCCATAAAGGACTTGATGACCAGAGCCGACGCCCTTATGGACAGCCACTTCAAGACCTCCATCAACACCTCCACCCCTGACGAAGAGGATGCCTATTCAACGTCAACCGAAGCTGACATGAATGCTGTAGGACATACACGCCTACCCCGTGACATGCCGAAGCGGCGACAAAGCCGCCCACCACCCACCAATCGCTCGCGCACCAACGAACGACTTCTACAGCCACTTACTACCTCCCATCCGCTGCAGTTTTGCTACTACCACTTCAGATTCGGGGCAACCGCGAAGAAATGTGCCAAGGATTGTCAGTGGACAAAAAACGTGTAAGTAGGCCATCGCTTGTGGCGGTGGCCTCACATGTTTCTAATTGTTTCTTTTTACAGGATGAAGGAACGGGCGTGCGATTTTTGGTAGACACGGGTGCTTGTCGTTCTCTTTTGCCAAGGAAATTCTTCAAGGCACGACGTAGTCTGTCTACATCTGCCGTCGTCCACTTGGTAGCTGCCAACGGATCTGCGATACCCACCTACGGTTACGAGAACCTCACATTATCGTTCGGAAACGGTAAATTCAATTGGAAGTGTCTCGTTGCTGACATCACAATGCCAATCCTCGGTGTGGATTTCCTCTCTCATTTCCACCTTCTGGTCGATGTCACCCACCGACGATTGGTCAACGCAGACTCGTACTTGTCGACACCTCTTCAACCCGCCCCCTCTAACCTCGCTCTCCACATCAGCGCACCCACGGATGCCTACGCCCACCTCGTCACGTCGTACCCGGAAGTTTTCCTTCCAGAACTTCGCCAAACGCCCACGGTTCCTGCCATGCACGGTATTTATCACCAAATCAAGACAACGGGACCCCCAGTCTTCGCAAAATTCAGACGTCTGGCACCGGAACGATTGGCAGCCGCCAAACAGACGTTCGCCAAAATGGAGAAAATGGGCCTTAGCCAAAAGGCCTCCAGCCCATAGTCGTCACCCTTACACATCGTTCTGAAGAAAGTCGGCTCCCTCCGTCCATGCGGGGATTATAGGCGCCTGAACATGCAAACAGAACCGGATCACTACCCCCTCCCAAACATTACCGATGTGACCTCCTACCTGCACAAAGCGAAGGTTTTCTCTACGCTCGACCTCCTGAAGGGGTATCATCAGGTGCCTATGAACCCAGAAGACATCCCCAAGACCGCCATCACCACTCCGTTTGGTACATACACCTTCAATTACTCCTGTTTTGGCCTTCGTAATGCTGGGGCAACGTTTCAACGTCTCATGGATGGCATCTTAGGGGATCTCCCTTTCTGTGTATGTTATATGGACGACATACTTATGTTCTCCTCCTCAAAAGAGGAACACCTTCGTCACCTGTGCATCGTGCTCGACCGCCTGCAACAAAACGAATTTGTAGTCCAGTACGACAAGTGTACCTTTGGCGCCAACGAAGTGTCGTTCTTAGGGCACCGTATCACTCCTGAAGGAGTCCATCCCCTCCCTGAGAAGGTAGCAGCCGTTCAGAACTTCCCCGCGCCCTCGACCGTCAAAGCTCTGCAGGAATTCTTGGGCATGATCAACTATTATCACTGTTTTCTGCCAGTCATTGCCGCCACTATTGCTCACCTCTACGCCTCCCTCAAGGCCAAGCCAAAGGACCTGAAGTGGGGTCCCCTTCAAGAAGCAGCCTCCTGCAATGCAAAGAAGGCCCTATCAACTGCTGCGGCTCTCACTTTTCCTATCGCACACGCCCCTCTCCTTCTCTCCACCGATGCCAGCGACGTCGCTATTGGTACAGTACTCGAGCAGGTGGTCAAAGGCTCGCCCCGCCCATTGGCCTTTTTCAGCAGAAAACTGTCCAAGGCCAAATCGGGTTATTCTACCTTCGATCGAGAATTGCTGGCGGTGCACTTGGCTTTCCGTCACTTTCGCCATTTCTTAGAAGGTACGCCCTTCGTCATTCGCACAGACCACATGCCTCTGGTGCACGCCTTCACTCGACAGTCTGACGCCTGGTCCGCCCGTCCATGCCAATATCTCTCCGTCGTTGCTGAATACAATTGCACCCTCCAATATGTCCCTGGGAAAATGAATCCCGTTGCCGATGACCTGTCAAGAAACACGTTGGCTGCCGTTCAACTGTGAATGGATTACAACGCCCTGGCTGAAGCCCAACGATAGGATCCAGAGTATCAAGCTTGTAGGACATCCTGCACGTCCCTCCGTTGGGAAGATTTTTCCCTCGAAGACTCCAACAACACCCTCCTCTGTGACGTCAGTACTGGTAGACCGCGACTGTGGATTCCTGCTCCCATGCGCCGACAGGTGTTTGATTTCATTCACGGCTTTTCACCTCCCTCGTGCCGTTCTACTGCACAGCTGCTGAAGGCAAAGTTCATTTGGCACGCCATTTCTAAGGATGCTAAGGATTGGGTCCGCGCCTGTACTTCTTGCCAAACTTCCAAAGTACATCAACACACGGATTCAGGAGTGGGCACCTTTCCTCAACCTCAGCGTCATTTCGCACACATTCACGTCGACGTTGTAGGCCCCCTACCCACATCACAAGGACATCGTTACCTGTTTACCGACATCGACCGCTCCACTCGTTGGCCTGAAGCCATTCCCATGGAAACTGCAACGTCCGCCTCATGTACATCTGCCTTACTCTCTGGATGGATATCAAGATTCGGTATCCCTGAGCATATTACTTCTGACATGGAACCACTTTCACCTCTCGATTGTGGACGTCATTAGTGAATCTCCTGGGCATCACCCTACATCAGACAACGGCCTACAACCCCGCTGCTAATGGAATGGTTGAAAGTTTTCATTGCACCCTCAAAGCAGCTTTGATGTCCCGCTGCAAGGATTGCTACTGGTTTACTCAGCTTCCCTGGGTCCTCTTTGGACTAAGGACCACTCCCAAAGACGCCCTCGACATCTTTGCAGCTGAAATGGTGTATGGCGACCCGTTGGTCATCCCTGCCGAATTTTTTCCTTCTACAACCTCCTACGACGATCTCCAACGCATACCTCACGTATTGGGAAAATTTACTCTGTGCCGCCAGACTTACAAGCCCCCATTGAAGCATCAAATAACAACGGACTTGCACTCTGTAACGCACATCTTCTTGCTCAACGACACTAGCAAGCCACCACTAACGTCCCATTACACGGGCCCTTTCCTTGTGATCCGACGCAGTCCGAAAGCATTCCTACAAAACATTCGTGGCAAAGTAGACTGGGTCTCCATTGATCATCTAAAACCTGCTTATATTCTGGCAGATGACCCGCCTACAGTTCGCTTCTCTAGATCAGGGCGCCCTATTTAACATGTACAGTATGTCATTTTTAGGGGGGGGAGCCATGTACCAACCATGTGTCACACAATTGTACATAATTATTACCTCCGCCAGGAGGTTATGTTTTCGGTTCGGTTTGTTTGTTTGTTTGTTTGTCTGTCTGTCTGTGGACAACGTAGAGGCCACATTTCTACACGGAATCACTTCAAACTTGGCCAAGTAGTTCCCCAATGTGTATGGAAGAACTGATTAAATTTTGGTCAAGGTCACCCCAAGGTCAAGGTCACAGGGGTCACTGGTGTCACTATGACATAAGTGGCCATATCAAGAGACAGAAATAAAGCACTGACTTTTGCATAAGCCAACAGGGAAGTCCTAGTCCAGGCGCAACCCATGGGTGATGTTCAAATTTATAAAGGTCAAAGGTCAAGGTCATATTGGTGCATTATATCAATGTCATATCAAGTATCAGTGGCAAATGAACAAAGATCACTTGAAGGTCAAAAGTCAAGCAGGTCACTTGAAGGTCAAGTACATTTGAAGATCAAGGTCACTTGAAGCCAAGGTCATGTGAAGGTCAAGGTCAAACGTTACTTGAAAGTCGAAGTCACATCAATTCATGATTCTAGGACATATGGCGCTCTAGGTCACCTTGGCGGAGGTATGTCCTCTACGAGGACCATGTCCGCGTTCAGGACTTGCTCACTTGTTTTGTATATATTATGCTTGTATCTGCGCTCTTCCCTCGCACTAAAAAGAACCTGAATGATCATGTCCCCGTTTTGCTCTGTAACATTGTCTGTCTCTCGAACAGGTCATGTCCTGTTGCCTTGAGGTTTTGTATATAAAGAAGAGTGTTCCTTAATAAAACTCAGTTGATTACATCCTGCCTTTGAGTTCACAACTCCTCTCTCGGCCCGTCACAGCCTATTTCTAATCTCCCTTTATTCATCTTTTTTGCTTAGGAGTAAAGTACTTTGTTTTATATATATATATATATATATATATATATATATATATATATATATATATATATATATATATATATATATATATATATATATATATATATATATATATATATATATATATATATATATATATATATATATATATATATATATATATTTATATATATATATATATATATATATATATATATATATATATATATATATATATATATATATATATATATATATATTTTGAAATGTCCTTTCATCTAAGTCCCTTTTTTAATTTTTTTTCGATTGTATAATCTTTTGTTCTGCATTTTCTATCTTACTTTTTATTTCCATCATTTTCCATACATTTTTTCTTTTGCAAGATTTTTCTTCCAATTTCTAATTTTCTGAAATAAGATCCTTTTGTGTGTTGGTATGCATGTCTGTTGTTTATTGTTTTTTTTTTCGGCACATAGTTTTCAACCCTTTTCTCCAGTATTTTGTACAGTATGTCCGTATTTACTTGTATATTATCACTTACGAATAATTTTTTCTATTTTTTTTTCAGTTCTTCATTTATTTCTGACTATTTTATATTCTTACTATAAAAATTATATTTTCCATATCCTTCCCAACGTTTTGTGCCTTAATTATCTCTGCGATCACTTGCTTTGATATGGACTATTAATTCTATGATATTGTGGTCTGAAATTCCCGTGTTATACAGTTATTTCTTTAACACAATTCACCTCATTCACAAATACTAAATCTAGGTTTACTTATTGCATATTATGTTCTAATAGCATATCTTGAAGCTTTTCCAATTGCTTATTATCTTCTGCGCTATTATTACTCTCTTTTGTGTATATATATATATATATATATATATATATATATATATATATATATATATATATATATATATATATATATATATATATATATATATATATATATATATATATATGTATATATATATATATATATATATATATATATATATATATATATATATATATATATATATATATATATATACAATCACTTTCTTCTATCCTTTCTTTCCAATCCACGAAAGGAAAGTTAAAATCTCCGGATAGGAGTATATTCCAGTCTTTATGGTTTCTTCATATATCATCTATTTTTTTCTATTATTATGTCAAACTCCTTATTATTTGGGGTTCTGTAAACTACAATATTCACTAGTTTTTCAAATTCAAATTCTACCGCAATCAATTCACATTCTGTGTTGCTGTATTTTTCACAGACTTTTCCTTGATTTATGCCTCTTCCATATATTGCGGTTCCCCCTTGATTCCTATTTTTTCTGTCTGATCTATAAGTTTGGAAACCCTTTATCTGGTCATCACTGCCAGTCTCTTGGGAATACCATGTTTCACTTATATTTAATATATCTATTTTTTCTATTTGGGTTAGTTCTTCTAGGAACTCTATTTTCCTTTTAGAGTTACTCGTGACTAAACCCTGTGCATTCATCACTATTATGGTTTGTGATTCATTACCATTATTTAATATTGGTAATAATATGGATTCTCCCATGCTTCCTTCCTGTTCTGATATGATGTTCTTTTCTTCATTTCCAGGAATTCTGCCATTAAAAATCGAATTTTTCTATTGTACTTGCTCTTTCGCCCTCATATATATTTTTGTGTGTATACCTATAATTATCCCCATATCTGCACCAGCCCCTGGCATTATAGATGCATTCTTTGTATTTGGGCTCTAAGTGCATGTTAGGTTGAAAGGCATCATATCCTGGGGCCTTTTGTGCATTGCGCCGTATATACACGGCTTGTTTTTTTTTCTTGTTTTTTTTTCCTTTTTGCTTTTATTTTTCTTTTCTGTTTGCTGAGTTTTCTTACTTTCATTCATGGTTACAGGATGCATATATCGACATTTTTTGTTGAATTTGTATCCTTTTCCTTCTTTTAGGTTTTTGCAAATTTTTGGAAGTGTGATATCTGCATTCGTCTCCATATCCGTCTAAATACGTACATTTACCATATATTTCATAATTATGGCATATCTTTGGATACGTGTAGTAGCATCTTTCGCCAAATCTGCAATTCACTCATTTCAGCAAATTACAGACTATATCTTTAATTCTTTTTTTTTCTTGTTCTTGCTCTTCCCTAAAATTATGTAGGTCCAAGTAGAATCTCGTGGGTGTATTATTTGTTTCCATCTGATAACTCTTCGTAAGTAAGTTGTTGGATGGCATCATAAATTATATCAATGGTTTCCTCTGCATCCTTACACATATCCTGGGCATTTTTTTTTTCTTCTTCTTCTTCTTCTTCTTCTTCTTCTTCTTCTTCTTCTTCTTCTTCTTCTTCTTCTTCTTCTTCTTCTTCTTCTATTTGCAGATTCAGTCTCGACTCAATTATATTTTCTATCCAGACTAAGCATGCTCAGCAAAATGCCTTTGTGTCTCTATTTTTCTATTTTTTGCTGTATTTCAGCACATGTAGGGTTTGTTGGAACATGACAGGCATCACATTTTCCGATCAGTTGTTGAAGATTAATTATATAATACCATATCTTACATGTATTGCACCATTTGGGCATCCTTTTTCCCAATGCATCAATCAGCATACAGTATTAACCATATTGGACTTCTTATTGTTCTTTGATGGAATGTGTTGATTGATGTAAACTTTCTTTATAAGTCTCTTTTTCACTTGGATCCTCTTTGGAATTTCTATTATTTTGCTGATGTTTTCCGCAAATTTGCTCCAGTTTGTTGGATCATATTGCTTCCATATGTCTGCGAATATTTTTCCGTCACGTTGGTTGGAGTTACTAGCGACCTCTGTGATCTGATGGTCGAGTTCTTGTTTCGCCAACTCGTGGAATTTACTTTTGCTGATTGCAGCAATGTACCTCCAAGCTTTGCCTGTATTATAGAGCGCCATCTTGATGAGATTTTTAGTAATTCACAAGATAACTATCCTATGCCGAAGTTTTATCCCACTTTTCTGACCTCAAACTAATCACCGACTATTCACGAAAATTGTAGCTATATTGCAGTCGATAGCCTTTTGTTATCCGCGTTAAATCAGGTTATTTAACGGGTCGCACAGGTATACTCACTCACCAGCATACAGAAACACTCAGAGAGAGAGAGAGAGAGAGAGAGAGAGAGAGAGAGAGAGAGAGAGAGAGAGAGAGAGAGAGAGAGAGAGAGATGGTGGTTTAGAACAGCACATTTCTGATGCTTATTCTTGGTCGTGTAAAGCAGCATATTGTTCTACGTTGGTCTTAAATAGATGAATAGTATGAAATTAAGTAATAATATTGTGGGAATATTATTGGCTTTGGAATTATTTCTGGAAACATCTTATAAGAAATATACGCAATTATGGAAGCTACCATGAAATTTTTATGAATATTAGTGCCTTCCATATTGCAACTGCGGAGAAATAATTTGCGAAAATAACCCACACGTGGCCTTATGTTACCGAGACTGATCTTAATTTTCTATGACTTTACCTTATGCTGATTCGCTAATAATGCCGATTAATCATAAACTGAATTTAATCTTTTTGGTTTGTATAAGTGTCTGAGTATTGTAAGGAAAAATTTGTTTTTTAAACATTGATATTTGAGGATAATAATGTTTATGGATATTGTATGCCACCCCAAAAATCACAGGCAGGAAATGCATGAACATTTCCCAATTGAAAAATCATGATGTTAGTAATAGTATTATGATGTATTTATATTATCGTCTTTCGAACGAACAATTATTATAATTGTAAACAATATAAAATCATAGCGCGATATTCTGTTTACTCCTAAATCATTCAAGAAATGTAAAACATTCATTTCCATTAGCCCGCTCCCAACCTCCTTTTTTTTTCATTGTCCTTTTTACTTGTTTAAGTTAAATAGGATCCCACTGGTCTGGAATATTATCCTATGACATTACTGCAAATAGGTAAATTAATCTTAATAGAAATGTATTTTAGCTCATATTGGTAAATGATTTTATTTTACTTGATACAGTATTTTCTCCTTCCACGCAAAGTGAATATTTGCCTGTTATTCCAAAATCCCCTAACATGGGCAATATGGATATAAGATATTGCTATTATAAGGAAAGGAAAGTTTAATTTTGCTTTATATAAACATTTTATAACATGAAAATATATTTCTTTTATGTATTGTTAATTTGAACAATTCAATATAGGTATTCTCTTAACCATTTGCATTTACCATGTTTCCTCTTTTTCCTTTATCTCAATAAGGGTATACCTATTTCTGCTCTTCATGGTAACATATTAAATTAAATACATAATAGATATTGTACAACATTAGCTTTGTATTTTGGGAAGTCACAGGGATTATGCTCTCAGGCAATTAACAGCTTATTTCGCAGGTTAACCCGCTTTGCCTTTTATTTACCGGGAAAACCAGTTAATATGTATTAGTAAATTAATGCTGTATTTCAAATTATGTTTCAGTAAATCCTTGGTATGTAAATTCATTTACAAGGAAGACGAGTTATTATAGATTCACGAATTAATTCTTATATTTTATACTTTACATTTTCACGTTTATTTTGACGGGGGATGGGGAAGGCGGGCTTTTCTCAAAACCAGTCACTCTTCCATTGAAATATTTGTATGCACTCAGGGTGAGAAAAGTTTTCATATGAAAATTATAAGTATTATAAACCCATACATCAAGAGAACTGCGTAACGAAGTTGTTTTGGATATGATATATGCATATCCTATTATATATACTTCTCCCTGGTAGTGTTCCTTTAATGTTGTAGGAAATAGAAACTATAATTTCCTAAAATATTTGAAACATTTTCTAAGACCAGATTTTTTTTTTTATGATAATGATAAGGAAAGAGTTCTATTAACGTGCAGTTATGCTGACAGTATAAAATGACAAGCGTCTCTATCTAATACAAAGCAATAGTAACTTATATGTTAATTGTATTGAGGTAAATAATTCGCTCTTATTAGCAGAACACCACAGGATTTACAGTGCTTGCTTACCAGAATGCAGGAAATATCACAGTAGGGTGGGCGCAAGATAAATAGAAGAAAGACAGAGATGATGAGAATGAAATATGCAATAGAAGGGGAATATCATAGGAAAGAGAAAGGATTAATGAGGTGGAATTATTTAAGTATTTACGAACTATGATCTCCAATACAGGGTCTTTAGAATTGCGGTTCAATGAAAGATTGAAAAAAGAAAACCAGACAATGGCTAGGCTAAGTAAAATTTCCAAATCAAATTCCCTGAAATTACAAATAAAACTCATGCTAGATATCAGTTTAGTGAAATCTTTGTTACCTTGTGGACATGAGGCGTGGTATAACAATCTCCAACAAATTTCGTAGATTTGAGAACGAAGCCTTCGGAAGTATATTCGGAGTTAAATGACAAGGTAGGATTAGAAATGAAACTATTAGAGAGATTATTCCAGTGGCATATGTGGATGAGATCATGGAGAGGGGTAGATAGAGATGGCATGCTCTTCGCACTCCCCAAGAGAGATTAGTTTACCAAACGTTTAGCTGGGGTCTACAAAGCAGTAAAAGAATTGTAAGACCCAGGCCTAAGCGTGAAGTAGGAGATGATGAATGGAGAAGTATTGATTTAAAAGCTCAAGATAGACGCGACTGGCGAAATGTAACAGAGGCCCTTTGTGTCAATAGACGTAGGAGGAGATAATGATGATGATAAAAAAGTATATATTACTGTTATTAAAGTGGACACTATTTTCAATTAAATCATACGGTTAGAGCAGAAATAGTTGATTGTGAGAAGGGTTTAGATATCATACTCGGTAGTGGGAAAATATAACTGTTAGAGCTTGATAAGCATCTTTTTATCTTAAAAAATCAGAAAAAAAAAAAACTTTAAGTTGGTAAAACACCGTCCATTCTATCATGTGGCAAACATCGATCATAATTATATTTAGGATAAAAATCTCTTTATGCTTAATATTTCTTTGAAACCGAGTCCATTCAAATCAGCTGTTATTTCTATTTCCTCGATATATCTCAATGCAAATAGATAACGTAAAGGAAATTGTTCATGCAATATATCTTAAATCAGATTGTCATCAATGGGAAGAAAAATATGATTATTACGATTAATCTATTTTCAATTCTTGTCTATTACGCTTTTCCAGGAACACACTGCCAGGCCTCCACCTGGGAATAAATTACAAGGCCTTGACTAAATCCAAAGGAAAGGACCAAGTGTAACACACCTGCAGAACATCCTACGTAGATGTCTCTTCATCACCCTCGATGACCTGAACACCTTCCTCTGTCACGTCAGTACCTGAAAACTTTAAATCAATCAATCCTCTGTCACGTCAGTACTGCTAAGACAAGCCCATGAATACACTCCTCCATGCGGTGACGGGTGTTTCAATCAATCCATACCCTTCAGCGCACACCTTGTCAATCTACTGCGCAGATACTGAAGCTGAAGTTCATATGTCATGACATTACTAAAGCGTCCATGGATTGGGTCCATGCCTGGTTTTCCCCCTACCCATGTCACAAGGACACTATTATCTTACCACAGTCCTTGATCGCTCCAGCCACTGGCTTGAAGTTGTCACCATGCGAGATGCAACATCTGCCTCATGTACTGCTACCTAACTTTCAGGATGGATAGCAAGATTCGGCATCCCAGAGCATGCTACCTCCGACAGGGATATGCTACTATTTTCACCACCCAAATGAACTTCGTCAGGGTATCTCTTGGGCCCAACCTACGTTAGACTATCGCTTACAACCACGTTGTCAACGGAATGGTGGGACGTTTCCAACGAACCCTCAAAGCAGCCTTGATGTCCCACTCAACTCCAATACAAAATGTATTGTCCTTGGTCCCACTGAAACGACTTCAGCTAGTTTCCACAACTTCCTTGGGTTCTCCTTGGACTAAGAATGATACCAGTGATGTTTCTGCGGCTGAAATATTATATGGCATTGTTGGTTGTCACTGTGGATTATTTCCGTCCGCACCTCCTCCGTTGCTCTCCATCGCCAACATCAAATTGTTGGGGAAACTAACCCCTGCCATCGGAATTAGAAGCCTCAGAAAAACATTGCTTACCATAACCCCTACATACCTTTGCTGGTTTTCGATAATTACTCTTTGAATAAAAAAAAAAAAAAGATTAAATAAAACTTTCCTCATAGAATTTACGAACATTTATTTTAAGTACTATTAAATGAAAATATTCCTACATTTCACTTCCAAATAATTGGGATGGAAATTTGAAGAAACTTGTAATTTTGTCATTAATGAAAGGAAAATCTTATTAAGACTGCACTAATTAAAACAAGTGAGCAAGTCCTGAACG
>NC_090731.1:122066097-122081097 GCF_036898095.1 Palaemon carinicauda
ATTTGAGTGTTTTGGAAGCCTTTTATTCGATATAGATGTAATCAGAGTATGAATCTGGAAGCAAATTTCCTCTTTTGGAGGCCTTTTGAACTCTGAAGATGCAGTCAGAGTAAGGATCCGGAAGTATGTTTCGTCTTCTTGAAGCATTTTAAATGCTATAGAAGCCAACAGGGGATTTATATGGCCGTGATTTTAGTCTTCTGGGAGCGTTCTAAGCGTTGTTGATAGAGTCAGAGTAAGGATCTGGAAGTAATGTTAGTCTTATGGAAACGTTCAAAATGTTATAGATGTAGTTAGAGTAAGGATTTGGAAGTGATTGTAGTCCTCTGGAAGCGTTTTAAACGTTATAGAAGTATATAAGAATAAGGGTCTGGCAGCAATTTTGTCTTCTGGAAGAGTTTTAAATGTTATAGGTGCAGTCAGAGTAAGGATCTGGAAGTAATGTTAGTATTCTGGGAACGTTTTCAACGTTATAGAAGGTGTAAGAGTAAGGATCTGGAAGTAATTTCGTATTCTGGGAGCTTTTTAAACGATATACATGCAGTCACAGCAAGGATCTGACAGTGATTTTAGTCTTCGGGAAGCGTTCTAAACGTTATAGATTCAGTAGGAGTAAGTATCTGGAAGTAATTTTAGTATTCTGGTAGTGTTTTGAACGTTATAGAAGCAGTCAGAGTGAGGATCTCTAAGTAAATTTAGTCTTGTGAAGCATTTTAAATGATATAGATGCACTCAGTGTAAGGATCTAAATGTAATTTTATTATTATGGAAGCGTTTTAAACGTTATAGAAGGTATAAGAGTAAGGATCTGGCCGTAATTTTGTCTTCTGAAAGTGTTTTAAAAGTTATAGATGCAGTCAGAGTAAGGATCTGGAAGTAATGATAGTCTTCTGGAAGCGTCTTAAACGTTATAGATGCAATTAGAGTAAGGATCTGAAAGTAATGTTAGTATTCTGGGAATGTTTTAAACGTTATAGAAGCTGTTGATCTGGAAGTAATTTTGTCTTCTGCGAGCTTTTTAAACGATATACATGCAGTCAGAGTAAGGATCTGTCAGTGATTTTAGTCTTTGGGAAGCGTTCTAAACAATATAAACTCATTCAGAGTAAGTATCTGGAAGTAATTTTGGTAGTATTTTCAACGTTATAGAAGCAGTCAGAGTGAGGATATCTGAGTAATTTTAGTCTTGTGAAGCGTTTTAAATTATATAGATGTAGTCAGAGTAGTGATCTGGTAGTGAATTTACTCTTCTGGAAGTGTTTTAAACATTTTAGATGCAGTCATAGTAAGGATGTGGAAGTAATATTAGTCACCTGGAAGCGTTTTAAACGTCATATATGCAGTCAGAGTAAGTATATGTAAGTACTTTTTGCGTTTTGGAAGTATTTTGAACGTTATAGATGCAGTCAGACTAAGGATTTCTGAGTAATTTTAGTCATGTGGGAGCGTTTTAAACGATATGGAGGCAGTCAGAGTAAGGATCTGGATGTAATTTCAGTCTTTTGGAAGAGTTTTAATCGTTTTTGATGAAGTCAGAGAAAGAATCTGGCAGTGACTTTAATGTTAAGGAAGCGTTTTAAAAGTTATACATGCAGTCAAAGTAAGAATCTTAAAGTAATTTTAGTGTACCGGAAGGATTTTAAACTTTATATATACAGTCAGAGTAAGGATCGGAGAATAATTTTAGTGTTCTGGAAGCCTTTTAAACGTTACAGAAGCAGTCAGAGTATGGATCTGCAAGTAAATTTAGTCTTCTGGAAGCGTTTTAAACATTATAAATGCAGTCAAAGTAAAGGATCTGGAAGTAACTGTAGTCTTCTGGAAGCGTTCCAAACGTTATAGAAGAAGTCAGAGTAAGGGTTTGAATGAAATTTGAGTCTTTTGGAAGCATTTTAAACTTTATAGATTCAGTCAGGTAAAGGATTTGGAAGTAATTTTTGTGTTCTTGAAGCGTTTTGAACTTTACAGATTCAGTCAAATTAAGGATCTGGAAGTAATTTTAGTCTTCTGGAAGCGTTTTAAACGTTATAGATGCAGTCAGAGTAAGGATCTGGTAGTAATTTTAGTATTCTGGAAGCATTTTAAATGTTAGTTAAGTAGTCCAAATATGGATATGGCAGTGATTTTTTTTTTACACTGAAAGCGTTTTAAACATTATGGCTGCAGTCTGAGTAAGGATCCGGCAGTGATTTTTGTCTTCTTGAAGAGTTTTAAATGTTATAGATGCAGTCAGAGTGAGGATCTGGCAATGATTTTCGTCTTATGGAAGCTTTTTATGCGTTACAGATACAGTCAGCGTAAGGATCTGGTAGTGATTTTAGTTTTCTGGAACCGTTTTAAACGTCATAGATGCAGTCAAAGTATCTGACAGTAATTTTAGTCTTCATGGAGCATTTTAAACCTCATCGATGCAGTCAGTGTTTGATCTGGAAGTAAATTTATTCTTGTGGAAGCGTTCTAGACGTTATAGAGGCCTTCAGAGTAAATATCTGGCAGTGATTTTATTCTTCTGGAAGCGTTTTACATTTAGACATTAAGGATCTGGAAGCAATTTTAGTCCTCTGGAAGCGTTTTACATTTAGACATTAAGAATCTGGAAGCAGTTTTAGTCATCTGGAAGCGTTTCAACGTTGTAGATGATCTCAAAGTAAGGATCTGTCAGTAATTCTAGTCTTCAGGAAGCGTTTTGAACTTTATAGGTGCAGTCAGAGCAAGGATTTAGAAGCAATTTTAGTCTTTTGGAAGCGTTTTAAACGTTATAGATTCAGTCAGAGTAAGGATCTGGTTGCAATTTTAGTGTTCTGGAAACGTTTTCAACTTTACAGATTCAGTCAGAGTAATAACCGGAAGTAATTTTAGTCTTCTGGAAGCGTTTTAAAAGCTAAAGTTGCAGTCAGAGTAAGGATCTGGAAGTAATTTTAGCGTTCTGGAAGCGTTATAAACGTTATATATGCAGTCAGAGTAATGATCCGGAAATAATTTCAGTCTTTTAGAAGTGTTTTAAATGTTATAGATGCAGTCAGAGTAAGGATCTGGCACTGATTTTAGTCTTCTGGAAGCATTTAAACGTTATGGATGCAGTCAGAGTAATGGTCTGGTGGTGATTTTATTTTTCTGTAAAAGCTTTAAACGTTATAGATTGCGTCTGAGTGAGGATCTGGAAGTAATTTTATTGTTCTGTAAGCGTTTTAAACGTGATAGATGCTGTCAGAATAAGGATCTGGAAGTAAATTTCGGTTCTTGGGAGCCTTTTAAACGTTATATAATGCAGTCAAAACAAGGATCTGTCAGAGATATCAGTCTTCTAAAAGCGTGTTTAACGTTATTAGTGCAGTAAGTGTAAGGATTTTGTAGTGATCTTTTTCTTCTGGGAACTTTATAAACGTTGTAGATGCAGTCAAAGTAAGGATGTGGAAGTATTTTTAGTCTTCTGGAAGCCGTTTGAACATTATAGATAGAGTCAGAGTAAGGATATGGAAGTAATTTCAGTCTTCTGGAAGTGTTTTGAAAGTTAAAGATGCAGTCAAAGTAAGGATTTGGAACCAATTTTAGTCTTCTGGAAGCGTTTTAAACGTTATAGATTCATTCAGAATAAGTATCCAAAAGTTATATAAGTGTTTTGGTTATGTTTTAAACGTGATACATGCAGTCAAAGTAAGAATCTAGAAGTATCTTAGGTCTTCTGGAAGTGTTTTGAACATTATATATGTAGACAGAGTAAGGATCTGGAAGTAATTTTAGACTTCTGGAAGTGCTTTAAAAACTATAAAGGCAGTCGGAGTAAGGATCTCGAAGTAATTTTAGTCTTCTGGAAGAGTTTTAAACGCTATAGATGCAGTCAGTCATGATCTGTAAGTAATTTGGTCTTCTGGTAGTGTTTTAAACATTATATATGTAGTCAGAGTAAGCATCTGGAAGTAATTTTAGCCTTCTGGAAGTGCTTTAAACGCTATAGATGCAGTCAGAGTAAGAATCTGGCAGTGATTTTAGTATTCTTGAAGCGTTTTAAACGTTATAGATGTGGTCAAAGTAAGGATCTAGAAGTAATTAAAGTGTTCTGGAAACATTTTAAATATAATAGACGTAGTCAAAGTAAGAGTCTTGTAGTTATCATAGCCTTCTGGAAGTGTTTTAAATGTTTTAGACTCCGTCATCAAGGATCTGGACGTGATTTTAGTCTTTTGGAAGCGTTTTAACGTTATATATGCACTCAAAGTAAGATTCTGGAAGTAGTTTTTGTCATCTGAAAGCGTTTTAAACGTTATAGATGCAGTCAGGGTAAGATCTGAAAGAACTTTCAGTGTTCTGAAAGCATTTTAAGCATAATAGATTTAGTCAAAGTTGGGATATGGAAGTATTTTTAGTCTTGTGTAAGTGTTATGAACATTATATATGTAGTCAGAGTAAAATTGTTGATGTATTTTTAGTCTTCTGTGAGGGTTTTAAACGTTATATATGAAGTCAGAATAAGGATCTGGATGTAATTTTGGTCTTCTGGAATATATTTTTAACTTTATGTATTTAGTAAGAGTAAAGATCTGGCAGTAATTGTTGTTTTCTGGAAGCGTTTCAAATGTTATGGATGAAGTCAGAGTAAGAATGTGGTAGTAATTTAAGTTTTCTGGAAACGTTCCAAACGTAATAGACGTTGTCAGAGTTAGAATGTGGAATTACTTTTAGTCTTCTGGAAGTGTTTTGAAAGGTACTGGTGTAATCAGAGTAAGGATCTAGGACTAATTTTTGTCTTCTGGAAGCGTTTTAAACATCATAGACTCAGTCAGGGTAAGGATCTGGAAGAAATTTTAGTGCTTTGGAAGCGTTTTACGCCTTATAGATTCAGTCAGAGTTGGGATCCAGAAGTAATTCTAGTTATCTGGAAGCGTTTTAAACGTTATAGATGCAGTCAGAGTAAGGATCTGGAAGTACCTTTAGTCTTGTGGAAGAGTTTTAAACGTTATATATGTAGTCAGAGTAAAGATGTTGGTGTAATTTTAGTCTTCTGGGAGTGTTTTAAACGTTATAGATGAAGTTAGAGTAAATATCTGGCAGTAATTGTAGTTTTCTGGAAGCGTTTTTATCGTTATGAATACAGTCAGGGTAAGGATCTGGAAGTAATTTAAGTTTTTTGGAAACGTTTCAAACGTAATAGATGCAGTCAAAGTTAGAATCTTGAATTAGTTTTAGTCTTTTGGAAGCGTTTTGAAAGGTATAGATGTAATCAGAGCAAGGGTCTGGAAATAATTTTAGTCTTCTGGAATTGTTCTAAACGTTATAGATGCAGTTTAGAGTAAGGATCTGGAAGTAATTTTAGTCTTCTAGAGGCGTTTTAAATGTTATAAATTCACTCAGAGTAAGGATCTGGAAGTAATATTTGTCTTCTGGACGCGTTTTAAACGTTATAGATGTAGTCAGAGTAAGGATATGGAATTAATTCAATCGTTCTGGAAACCTTTGAAACATAATAAATGCAGTCAGAAAAAAGAATCTATAAGTAATTTTAGTCTTCGAGACGTATTTTAAATGTTATAGATGTAGTCAGAGTAAGGATCGGGCAGTAACTGTAGTTTTCTGGAAGTGTTTTGTATGTTATAGATGCACCAGAATAAAGACCTTGAAGGGATTTAAGTGTTCTGGAAACGTTTTAAATGTTATAGATGCCGTCAGAGTCAGGATCTGCAAGTAATTTCAGTCTTCTGGAATCGTTTTAAACGTTATAGATTCAGTCCAAGTAAGGGTTTGGAAGTAATTTTAGTCTTCAGGAAACGTATTAATCATTATTGATGCAGTCAGAGTAAGGATCTGGGAGTTATTCAAGTGTTCTGGAAACGTTTTTAACGTTGTAGATGCAGTGTGAAAAAAAGAATCTGGAAGTAATTTTAGTCTTCTAGAAGTATTTCAAATATTACAGATGCAATCAGAGTAAAGATCTGGAAGTTATTTTAGTATTCTGGAATTGTTTTAAACGTTATAGATGCAAAGGATATGGCGGTGATCTTAGTCTTCTGGAAGCTTTTTAAACGTTATAGATGTAGTCAGAGTAAGGATTTGGAAGTAATTTTAGTCTTATGGAAGTGTTTTGAACGTTATAGATGCAGTTAGAGTAAGGATCTGGCAGTGATTTTAGTATTCTGGAAGCGTTTTAAACATTATAGATGTTGTCTGAGTAAGAGTGTGGACGTGATTTGAGTCTTCAGGAAGACTTTTGAACGTTATAGATGCAGCCAGAGTAAGGATATGAAAGTAATGTTTGTCTTCTGGAAGCGTTATAAACGTTAAAGATGCAGTCAAAGTAGTGATTTTGAAGTAATTTTACTTTTTGGAAGATTTTAAAGTTATAGATGCTAGCAGAGTAAGGATATGGAAGTTTTTAGTGCACTGTAAGGGTTTTGAGCATTATGGATTCAGTGACAGTAAGGCTCTGGCAGTAAGTTTAGTTTTCTGGAAGCGTTTTAATCATTATAGATTCTGTCTAAGCAAATACAAAAATTAAGAGGCATAAATTACACGTGAAAGTTCATAATGGATATATTGAGTTAAGAGAAGCAGATGAAGCCATATGAATTTATCCCTCGGGAAAACGTGTAAATGAGACAGAAAATATAATCACGGTAAACCAAGATGATAAGAAGTAACAACCGAGTCTGATGAGAAGAATGAAAAGTAGTTGCTGATGAAGACATTTGATTAGAAGAAAAGTACACCCTTAGGCTCGCTTTACACTAGCGGTTTGAAAACGAGCAGAAGATACCGGCATGCCAAAAATCATGTCTTCATACGATCGGTTGTTTTTTGTGCGGTTCGTATGAATCACTCAACAGAATATTCAGTCTGTCGGTGTTTGTTCGAGATGGAGGACATAAAGAAGAAAGTGGTCTTCGTGTATATTATTAACTTCGTTTGTGTTTATAGACCTTTTCCACTAACCCTCTGCACAGGACCTTTTTTATAAAGTTTTTATGCAACTGTAAATAGTAACCAATTGATGCACACATCAAGCAATGTAAACTAATAGAAGGAAATAGAAGCAAAATCCTACAAAAGGCTTTAGATAAAATTTTCATATTCTATTGAGACACGTATTATCCTTAGCTAGCAACACATACTTAAAGAGAGAGAGAGAGAGAGAGAGAGAGAGAGAGAGAGAGAGAGAGAGAGAGAGAGAGAGAGAGAGAGAGATTTACTTAGGCTTCATGCATTTCTTCATTATTTTATCCATTAACACTGCAATTCAATTAGCAGTTAATAGATAAAAGCTAATGCATTTTTAGTTCTCAGAATTCATAAACACAATTTTTGATGTCGGAACTTGGTCCTTTTGCAGAGAAATTATGAAGCTGACTGTCTCAAATGCATGTTAATTATATTTCTAGATGGCGACTCTTTCAGGACAATTTATATATCTTCTTCCAATTTAAAATCTCAGTATATGAGAAAATTGTACTTTCTTTACTATAATCCGTTTTTATATATATTCTTACACGAAGTGTTTTAAACTTAGAATTTCATTAAACAGTAATGAAGGGCTTTCCCTTTATAAATAAAGTGGGATTGATAATTCCCTTTTCTAATAGTTATTGTTATCATAAATTTTACTGCCCTTTCATTCTTTTTCATTGTTGTTTTTATATTTACTATGAAACATAAGGAACTAAGACCATTCTAACGTTTTGATAAAATAAATTAGAAAATGAGCTGTAATATATGTATTACGAGTAAAGGTAACGATAGTTACGATACTGTGTAGTCATAGTGTTAGATATGATAGTGCTGTAGTTAGCATCACATGAGAGAATCATCCATACAGCAGTTTAAAGTACCTGTTGCGTTTAAAATGCTATGAGTAGCAATTGATATGAATCATGTAATGTTTAGATCTTGATGGATTATCTGTAAAGTATTTGTGCCTCGAAAATAAATGTTATCGTCATAGACAGTAATAAATTTGTATTCAAATAATGTTCATGACTAAACCACTTATCTCGTTAAAGGATTTTGGATAAAAAATAATAAATTATTTATTGTAAATTTGATTTCAAACTAGTATTCTCTTCAGTAGGTAGTAGGTTGGCCATGGCACCATCCACCCGTTGATATACTACCTATAGAGAGTTATTGGGTATTTTGACTGGGCAGGCAGTACTACATTGGATCCTTCTCTCTGATTACGGTTCATTTTCCCTTTTGCCTACACACTCACACACCGAATAGTCTGGCCTATTCTTTACATATTTTCCTCTGTCCTCATACACCTGACAACACTGAGATTACCAAACAATTCTTACTGCACTGTAATTGTTCAGTGGCCACTTTCCTCTTTGTAAGGGAAGAAGAGACTCTTTAGCTACACTTTCATTTGGCTCGGATGGTGGACGGTTGTTGCCGTTCCTCATCCTTCCTCTTCTGCTCTTGGCTTACTCTTGTTCGCCGCTAGTTAATATCCTTTTAATATTTCAAGATTCTTTTATTCTGGATCTTAATTTGTGATTGATGGCTTCTAAGGATACCATAGGAGAGGCACAAATGGATGTATCATCTAGTAATGAAATGAGTGAAACAAATGAGGCCCCTTTTATAACTAGAAAGAAAAGGAACCGGAAAAAAAACAGCAAAGGGCCTAAACTGAGGTATTTGATGGCAGCTCAAGTGGAAATGAAAATGGAGATTCGTTAATCACCAAGAAACAACGGGTGAGTACTGGTACATCTAAGGTTGAAAATTCTCGATCAAGTTTAGTTAGGAATGAGGTTAGGAAAGACAGTATTGCTGTCTCAGGTGAAAGAAAGAGGCTGTACTTTCCCAGTATGCTGGATAGGAACTACCATAACAAAATGCAGTGGACGGTAAGGCTTTTTAAGAAATTTCCAAGTTTTGAAGTCTTGTTTAAGGAGGGCAAACATAACCCATATATAACTGTTAAAGATGATAAGGCAGTTGCGTATCTAACTACATCTGGCTTTGAAGAAGTTATTCAAGAAAAACCAAAGGATAATGTTAAACATACGAAAATTATTGTGTTCGAATTTCCATTCTGTTTGGACCCAGAAGATTTGCTTGCTGATAGGAGAGTTATTTGGGCTAAGCGACGTGAAACTAAACAGAAGGGTCAAACTATCGCTAAACCGCAGGTAATAGCATTAATCATGGGCGAAATTCCAGAAAAATTTGTTCCCTGCATTGGGTATAGGAGAGTGTCTATCTATAATGAAGGTCCTTTGTTATGTTTCAACTGTAGTAAATGGGGTCTTAAGGAATACAAATGCCAAAATAGTGATAAATGTAGATATTGCATCAAGAACCATAATTTAAAAGAATGCCTGGAAAAGATAAAGAATAATGTTAAAATTGTTCCAAAATGCTGTAACTGTGAAGATGAACATGATGCAAACTCGTGCATGTGTAAAGTAAAAAGAGGCCAGTCATGGAAAAAAAAATAAACGGTGAACTCAATGCATTATTCTTCAGCAAATGGGAAAGTGAATAAAACTGTTACTCCCGTTGTTAACGTGTGGGAGCTCCGATAAGATGAAAGGTGTCGTCAGAGTGCAGTTATGATGAAACAAACGAGAGGTGACTTTCACAGGGATAGTATTATTAATGAAGGTGTTATCAGTGCACTTCGTTTGGCTGCTTCTACAGTAGATGGGAATGCTGATGCACAGAATGTTTCTTCTTTCAAGTGGAATGATGAAGCTGATAATTCCGGTAGTGTAATTTGTAAACCTAAAATGTCTAATATTGATTCGAATCAAAGTGAACAAAGTAATGTCTTGCCAAAGTGAGGGAGAGAAAATTGTAGCACGTCCATTAATAATATGGTTTCCTTGTTAGATACAGTACTGGAATACAAGCAACGGCCTAATGATGATATGAAAATGATTGTAGTCTTACTTGCTAGAAAGTTTAGAGAAGAAATTAAGGAAAATGGAGGGGTTTAATCTCAACTCTTTATCTTGGAATGTAAATAGCCTCCAAAAAAGGTCAACTGATATCCATGTTTATGTACTTTCTCATGACCTTGTTGTGATAACTTTACAAGAGACTGGTGTAAATGGCATTGGTTTCCAACTGATAGGATATCATAGTTTTGAATTGCAAGCTGATAATCTAGATAATACTAGAGGTCTGATTACATTTGTTAAAAATAGTATTCCTTCTGTTATATCTACTGCTACAATAATTGATGGTACCGAGTGTTTGTGTGTTAGGTTGCATTTGAGGGATAGTGTGCTTTATGTAATTAACATGTATGTACAAGCAGATAAATTAGATCTTGAGAATTTTCCTGTGTATTTTCGATGAGTGTTGTTTATTGGTGGGAGATTTGAATGCTCGACATATAATTTGGGAAGCCGAGGTAGTCAAAATAGGAATGGTTTTATGTTAAATAACATCCTGAACACCTTAAACAATTTACGTGTCCTAGGGAAAGGAAAACCCACACACATAAGAGGTGGCAGAATCGATTATGCCTTACTTTTTAATATGCCCGAGTACACGGCTGATGCTTCAGTCGTTGGTGAAATGATGAGTGATCACTTTACAATCAAAACTTCTTTAGGTGTAGAAAAACAGCTCAGTAGTAAAAAACGAAAAAGGTATTGTTTAAAACCAAATAAAAAAGCTGAATTTTTAGAGGAGGTTAGCAAGTGGTATAAGGATTATAAAAATGCAAATGGTCATGATAATGATGGAAATAAATTCTATGACGACTTGCTTAGTGTGGTTGGCGGTATTTTAGATTTGCCTATGCAGAATTGTACAAATACTGTGAAAAAATCTACATATGCAAATGATAAGGTAGTGCTGGGTTGGAATAAACTGTTAAGAAAAGCTCAGAGTAATTGGAGTAAAAATCCAAATGATAGAAGTAGCAGAGAAACAATAATAAAAATAGCAAATGGGACATCAAAGGTAAGAAAAAAGGTGAGAGAGAAATACTGGGACAATTTTATGGAAGGCATTTCCTTTACAAAAACCCTTGGGGTGTATGGAACGAAGTTAATAAGGTGAGGGGAAAAAAAAGAGAGTTGTTGCTCACCCTGACCCAAAGGGTAAAGCGAATGAACTAATGAGGGAATGGGCTGCTAGTGTCAATGGTCTTCCAAACAACGTCCAGGTTTGTCTTCCAAACAACGTCCAGGTTTGTCTGCGGAATAGGCGTTATAAAAAAAAGATGACCTGTGGCATTGCAAGCAGCTGTGAATGATGAGACTTCGTTACCATTTACAAAAGATGAGTTATTGTTTAGCATCAAAAAGGTAAATCTAATGCACCTGGTGAAGATGGGGTCACATATGACGATAAACTGTTTAATCCTGATGGAGGATAGCCCTCTGTGAGATTTGATTAATCTTTCTTATGAAAATGGCAGATTACCTATTAAATGGAAAATTGCCATTATTTTACCTATTCCTAAAGGGAATAGACATTATTAGCCTATTTCTCTAACATCCTGCTCATGCAAACTAATGGAAAGACTTGTATTAAATCGGTTACTCTTTGTGATTGGAGACCAATTGTCTTCAAATATGTTTGGCTTCATAAAAGGACGAAGTACCTCTGACTGTATTATCAAGGCCTTAAGTAATCCTAATGTAAAGTGTAGGGCATTTGTGGATTTAAAAGAGGCATTTAACAGCGCTAATATTGATGTGATTTTAGAAGAACTTGTTAACAAAGGCGTTAAGGGTGCGTTACGAAGGTGGATTGAGAGTTATCTACTGAAAGGAGAGCCAAGGTATGGTATCAAGGATATGAGTCGGAAGAAATGTTGATGGAATTGGGCACGCCCCAGGATGGTATACTTAGTCTTACCTTATTTAATATCTTAATGGATAGAATAGCGTTACATAGTTTTCCAAGAGGTATAGAGGTTATTGATTATGCTGATATTTTAATACAATGTGTCAATGAAACAGTATTGCAATGGGCTTTCGAAGAGTTGGCAAATTTATGCATGCATATGGGTTTGGTGATTAATGAAGATAAAAGCAAAATACAGTCGCGTATGATTAATGGAAGTATTTCTGTAATTAATGGTAAGATGTTGGAAAAGGTAAACTGTTACAAGTATCTTGGCATATACATAAGTTTTAATAAAACCAAAGATGAAATTGTTCACTTAAAAAACGTGTGTCTGGCAAGATTAAGACCCTTGCAAGTTTTAACAAATCGAGGCAGTGGTGCAGGAATACCTGTCTTGATGATGGTGTACATCAGCACAGTGCGATCAGTTATTGACTATGCAGTGCCTGTACTGATAAATTACCCTAAAAGGGACCTGAGATCTTTGGAAGTTTTGCAGAACCAGGCAATGAGAATAATTTTGGGTTGCTCCATGAGTACAAGAATACTTATGAGATTAGAGTTAAATTTATCCAGCATTGCAGATCGAATAAATGAGATAACTGTTATAGTTGCTGTTCGTATGATTAGGAGAGGGGAGAACGCCTTGAAAATGGCTGTTGACAAGTTCTCTGGTAATGGAGGCGCTTCTGTTAAGTGTAATAGTTATCTTAAGAAATTGTACAATGTAATGATGAAATATGATATTGTTAAGTATTGTGTTAAATTGAAGAAATCAGTACCTACTAAGCCGTGGTTATGTTGTAGACTGAAAGTTAATATTTGCACCTTGAGGTATAAGAAAAAGGAGTGTAATACATATGAGTTAAAGCAGACATTCAATATCCAAAATTAGCGAATTACCAAAATGTAATGCCATTCACATGTACTGTGATGGCTCTGTTAATGGTGTGAGGGTTGGATGTGGAGTTATTGTACGGGAATATTATGAGGACAATGTATCTGTTGATGATATTATGTCTAAAAGACTTGAGGACAGAACCTCTTTAACTGCTGCTGAATTACACGCCATTCACGATGGGCTGAAATTAGTAAAAAATAAGAGGAAGGATGTATTTGTGTTTGTTGATTGTCAAAGTGCTTTGCTCGCCCTCAATAGTAAAAGTCCTGTAGAAATTGACATGGCCAATGGATGTAAAGAACTAGTTTGTGCTATAGAACGAAATGGAGATTTTGTAAATTTTTTCTGGGTACCCTCGCATGTGGGTATTGATTTAAATGAGGTTGCTGATAAACTTGCTAAGGACGCCACCAATAAAGAGGATGTTGACATAGAGAGTACTGTGAGTCTAAACAGAGTTAAGAAAGGAATGAGGCTTAAGAGATGTGTTTGGGAGAAGGAGGATATTCAAAGAATCATAAACAATGCAAGTGAAAGTATGATGCACTATTTGTTTGTATCAGAAAATACAAATGTCAC
Organism: Palaemon carinicauda; assembly: GCF_036898095.1. Taxonomy (NCBI): domain Eukaryota; kingdom Metazoa; phylum Arthropoda; class Malacostraca; order Decapoda; family Palaemonidae; genus Palaemon; species Palaemon carinicauda. The sequence continues at coordinate 122,079,383 of NC_090731.1, forward strand.
ATATGGTAAGGCTTTATCTAAAATAGATACATTAGTAATGAGAATACGGTTGGATTACCGATATTGTTGGCAGTATATTGATGGTGAAAGTGCTTCCTGTAGGTTATGTGGTGAATCACGTAAGCATACACTACATCATTATATATTGCAATGTAGTAACTTATCAGTATTCAGAAATGATAGTTTTAACAACGTAAGAGATCAGGTATGTTATTTTTTGAAATAATGATGCTTGTACCAAAATTGTCAGAAAGTTTCCTAGCTTTTACTGGAACAAACAACGTAGGCATTTTTTGATTTGTTTGTATAATACTGTTTGATGATATGTATGTATATTTCACTATATTCGTTGGCGGGTTTATTAGCATGCTAATGCACCGCATTTGATGTCATTTTTATGTCAGTAAATCCTTTGAATTTGAATTTTAATTTGACTTCAGCTATGGTAAGCAGCTCTTCTAGGAGGACACTCCAAAATCAAACCATTGTTCTCTAATCTTGGTTAGTGCGATAGCCTGTACCATGGTCTTCCACTGTCTTTGGTTAGAGTTATCTTGCTTGAGGGTACACTTGGGCTCACTGTTCTATCTTAAATCTTATTTATCTTCCTCTAGTTGTGTTGAAGTTTTTATAGTTTATATAGTGATATTTATTTTAATATTGTTGCTCTTCTTAAAGTATTTTATCATTCCTTGTTTCCTTTCCTCACTGAGCTATTTTCCCTGTTAGAGCTCCTGGGCTTATAGTATCCTGCTTTTCCAACTAGGGTTGTAGCTTAGCAAGTAATAATAATAATAACAACAACAACAATAATAATAATAATAATAATAATAATAATAATAATAATAATAATAATGATAATAATAATAATAATAATAATAATAATAATAATAATAATAATAATAATAATAATAATAATAATATAGTTTTTTCCTTAGCTCACTCTCATTAACGGTTGAAAATTTTCCAAAATTTCCAACAGACGTCAAGCTTTGGTACTAACCTCTGAGGTATCCCTATTTGGAATATGAAATGACATTCTGGAATTGTTATATCTCACGCAATCCTTTTCCTCAAATTAAGCCATGGGAAATAAACACTTGATGGAATGATGTCATCTCATGCAAGTTCTTTTCACCGAAACATGTAATGGGAAATTATATCTCTTGCAAGGTTCTTTGTCCAAACAAAAGTTGAAATTCTTGTCTTTGTAAGTATGTTCATGCATCCATATGTTGTTTTCTTTAACATATGAAGTTTTCTTAAAAATGTCATGCTATTAGGCATTTTCTTAAAATATTCTCCGCTAAGTAAAGTCTACAGTTTTATATTTGATCCCTTTCAAAAACGGTTTATTTATATCATCATGTTATATTGGGTAATTTTCCAACAAATAGTTACAGTATTGGATACATAATTTTGTACTTGGATGAATATCAGTAAAACTCTCTTGAATATGAATTTTCAATAGCATATTTTATCATCAGGATATGTTTAAGCATTACAACTATTTTTTTAAACAATTACATCTATCCACCAAATTCTTGATAGTTATATTAATCAAGTATTATATAATGTGGGAAGATAGATTTTTACAGTATTTATTTTGTATTTATTCATATCAGGAAAATATTCTATGATTGTTCCTTAAACGTGTTTCTGAACAAATTCACCCATTGTCTCTAACTGCATACTAAACACCAACATTTGAATTT
>NC_090731.1:122091097-122121097 GCF_036898095.1 Palaemon carinicauda
CCTCTCTTGGTAGTGCGAGGAGCTTGCTCAAGCCATTTCCATCTACCCCTCACCATGATCTTATCTTCTTACGGCACTTGCATAATCTCTCTTATAGTTTCATTTATAATCCTGTCTTGCCATATAACTCCCAATATTTTTCTGAGGGTAGTGTTCTCAAATCTACAAAATCTCTTGGATATTGTTTCATCGTTATACCACGACTCATTTTAATACAGTAACACCGATCTCAGTAAACTGATATATAGCCGGATTTTTATGTATAATTTCAGGCAACTTGATTTCCAAATTTTACCTAACTGAGCCATTGTCTGCTATACTGTTTTCAATTTTTCTTTAAACTCCAGTTCTAAAGACCATGTATTAGAGATCATAGTTCCTAAATATATAAATGAGTCCAGTTCTTTAATCCTTTCTCCTTCCAATAATGTTTCCTCTTCCATTGCATATTCCGTTCTCAATGCCCGTCTTTCTTCTATTTATCTTAAGCCCAACCTCATGTGATATTTCATGCATTCTGGTAAGCAAACTTTGCAAGTCCTCAAGTGTTTTGCTAATAAGGACAGTGTCATCAGCATACTGTAGGTATGTATCCTGAATACTTAATGGAAGAAGTAATGATTAAAAAAAGACAATAAAAGGAAATAAAAAAACTCTATTACAGAATTGATACAACAGATGCAAAAATAATCTTTAAAAATATCAATGGCATACGATCATTTTGACAATCATCTCAGACCTTTGAATGAAACCTCTTATCATTGGAAATCATACCCTGTGGTTTATGTAATATGTTTGAAGGTTATACTGTGTTTTTGCATCTATCAACTTAAGCAGCAGTAGTATACGATAATGTTATTTCATTATTACTAAATGAATGGCATTTACCCTGCAATTTACTTTTTCTGAATATTATCCTCAAATATTTTTCATTATTATTTTCATATTGTAAGAATTTGAAATTTTCTATAAAAGAAATTCCTAACTCAATGGTCCATTGATTACTATATCACAAGTTTTAGTCACATAATATGATCATCATCAAACCTTTTAACTGTACGTGAATACTTGTTATCATTTTTGTTATCATCATCATCAGCATCATCACGTCTCTCTCTCTCTCTCTCTCTCTCTCTCTCTCTCTCTCTCTCTCTCTCTCTCTCTCTCTCTCTCTGTGTGTTACTAAAAGGATCAAAGGATGTACTTCATACCTGAAGGCTTCTAATTTCCTGCCCAATCAAATGTGTCTTTATTATTTCGATACTTTTGGTTTATAATACGATGAGTTCTCAAACGGGATCTTCTATAGAAGAAAATTAAAGGACTTTGATAATGGATCGCATAATATTGTAGATTGTTATTTATTTTAGGAATTATAAATTGTATTATCTAAAAATTTATTGACCGGCTTTTTGAACATGGATTTGAAAATGACTTTCCTTAATCTATAAATGTATATATATATATATATATATATATATATATATATATATATATATATATATATATATATATATATATATATATATATATATATATATATATACTTGCTATTTATAAAATAGACACACTCACACATATATAATGACACACACACACACACACACACATATATATATATATATATATATATATATATATATATATATATATATATATATATATATATATATATATATATATATTATATATATATATATATATATATATATATATATATATATATATATATATATATATATATATATATATATATATATATATATATATGGGCTCAGGCCATGTCGTCCTTATGGAAGTTCCTAAAGGGTAGCTTCCTAGGGTATATTTGACTACAGTGATATTCCCAGAGAATTTTACCTTAAGGTATCCAGAATTCTAACTCCTGGAGCGAATATCCCTAAATAAATCTAACAGGGATATCGCATAATATCAGAGGACGTATTCTTGACACGCCACATAGCTATCTTCACCCCGAACAGTATTAACGCTTCGAGGGGTTACAGTAACAAGAATCTAAAAACGAAAATGCAAAGAGAGCCGCTAATAAGGTGTCTCTCCTATTCCGTTTCTAGTGTGTATCTGACGAAAACGGCAGCGCCATATTCATTACTTTTCGTGTAGCTCTTCTACTCGGTGTTTTTCCTTGTGAGCTCTCGTAATTTTGGATACTATTCAATATTATGATGCTTTCTTTGGCCTCTCCTGCCTCTGGAGAGTTGAGTATTATCTTCACTTTGTATTAATGTAAGCTCTTGTTGTTTTGAATTATATCAAAAGTGATATTAACGTAAAACAAGAGCTGTTGCCTACCGGAGTCATCCCGGATGCTGTCGCTCGCTATGCAAGGGTCATTTAGTTAGCCAGAGCGACGTTCCCAGTTATTATGCTTTGATAAATCTCGCTATTTAGCTCCTCTAGGAATTCTTATATGGTGCCGTTAGTTTTCAGTTCGGCGATTAAAGTAACCGATATTGCCCTTCACGAGGCTTAGTAGCCTAGGCGTCCGGCCATAGTACTTTCATGCATGATATAAGTTTTCCGAGTGTTATGTTATTGAAGCTATAGGCAAATATTTTATACATGTAAGATATTGTTGAATTTTCTTCTCCAAAATTGTATACGAGAGAGTTTCGGTGATTTAGGTAATCGATTCTCACCGCACCTAGGCTAGTAGCATATGGGGCTTTAGTACACTTTCGCACATATCCCCGATTGTTCTTTTCTCCTACGGAGACTAAGTTCAATCCCTTTCTCCCTCTGAGTAAGCGTAAGGCTTAGTCCTAGCAGTTCTATCTGAATGATATTCAGGTATAACTATACTAGGATGTATCTGTCCTGACCCACTAACCAGAGTGACTGGTATTTGGGTTTGGGGCAGAACATCAGAGTTCTAGTCTGTAATCTGCGTCTTCCTAGCATAGAGAATGAGTTTCCTTTGCTAGGTTAGGTGCAGACACAGGAGGCTTTGCTTCCCTAGCCCACATATGAAGGATTCTGTACTAGTGGGTTAGCAGACTGGCCTGTGTTGTTTTTCTCGGGCTGGAGAATAAGTTTTCTCCGTTGCCTAACTTGGTTCTGGTATGGAGAAGGATAGCAAGTATTGCCAACCTTCCTCCCTGACAAACTCTAGGTTAGGATGAGCTTTCCTAACTGCTGGGTGTGTCTCATACTAGAACGAAGTTTACAGGACCCTTATCCCGTTCCCCCTCTCTTTCTTAGTGATGGCCTAGCCATCACATCTCTTGGCCAGTCCTACTTCTGTACCTAGTGTAGGTTAGGATGGGGGACTGGATCAGCTCTCTGCCGGCTGGCAATAACATGCCGGCCAGCAGAGACCCTTTTTCTTCAGCAGAGTGAACCCCAAGACCTCCCTTGGTCTCCCTTCCGTGTCTGCTGGTAGACACTGGTAGGCTATGGATATATAGGAAGCCTGAATGGTACATTCTCCCCTTCCATATGTTCACTCTTTCTGGATGAAGGTTGTATGGCAATGCCACCTTATAACCTTACATCCATACTGTTTCTCTTGCTAGTGTTTTTTACCCCTGGCCCGGCTACCGGCCGGGTAGGTGGAGGCTCTCTGGTTCATAGTCACTGTCGGCCGGCATGGGTATCACTACCTTTGCCGGCCGGCAGTAGAAACACATCTCGAGATCTGCTGGCCACTATGATTAGCGGCTGGCAGCCGGGTGCTAGTGTTTTTAGTTGCCGGCCATCATACTTATGGGAGCCAGTGTTCTGCCGCCCATTAGTTAAAGGTAGCATACCTTCGAATTATACAAGGGTTAATGCCGGCCGGCACGACAGCATGCGATGTACAGTAGTTTCTATATTTGTGGTGTAGTACACACTGCATTGATAAAACTACAGTATAGAGTTTGTTGTAACGCTAAACTTCTTCCAACATACTTAATGTTATCTGGTACAGCCTTTTGTTGAGACCGTACAGTATATAGAAAGTGAGTTCTTTCTGTATTCATTCTATCCCGTATAATAAAACTTTAATTCAAGGTATGAGTTACACCTTAACTTTCCGCTTAGGAAAATTTATAAGATATCCTAGAATAGAATTAACCTTAGTTTTAACATCTTGGGAGGTTACAGCAATTGGCTGGGAAGAAATACAAGTAAGTGTCTTTCCTTCTTTCCTTTCCAGCTTTACTGTATAAGCTACGTCTATTGATAATAAGTGAAAAGCATTCACTTGATACTCATGGATTCTATTCTCTTTACAGGAGGACCATCTGAAGTGCGGGAGTATGTTCTGCAATGTCCGCAGTAAGAACTTCTGTGGACATGAGTTATGCAGGAGGCACGCAGCATGCGTAGTCTCCAAAGGTGATCTCCGGTATTGGGACCCTCAGGTATGTACTATATGTTCCAACCTGATTACCGAGGCATTTGACACCCCTAAGCCGACGAGTCAAGGGATGCGGCTAGGGAAAAGTTGCGAACCTGAGTGAGGGGTTTTCAAAAAAACACTTCAGGCCCCTACCTTCCACACGAGAAGGCATCGGCTGATGCAGTCATTCCTCAACCTCCGGAGGAGATAAAAACTGTCCAGAATCCGGTAGATTCTGAAGTCTCGGCCGCCCTTCAAGACATCCAATTAGACGATAGGATGTCAGAAGTGTCGGATTATACAGAGAAGGACCTTCTGGGAGAAGGTCAGGAGGAGGAGCTGACCCAGGCTCCAGAAATAAAATAGGAAGAAATCGACGAGGTGTCGGTTACATTGGTTCCGGACCCAGAATCTGTTCCCTCTACTTCGTCTGCTATCCCAGGTGATCTGGGAAGGACTCTTTCTTCTATTGTTGATATGATTCAGCAAATACAAAAGAAGAATGATGAAAAGGAAGCTGCGATGAAACTGGAGATACGTAGACTTGCAGCATCATGTGGGCCCCTGAAGCGACTCAACGTGCTCGGATACTAATCCTTGGAGGTATGCTGAACACATGCCATTGACAACCGGGAAGATTGTAAGGTCGGAGAAGTTGGGCTCAATTCCCCTGGAAGATGTGGAATTTTGGTCCAACAAAGACTCTTACCCGGACTGCTATGTCTGTCTTAGGAGGGAGCCAGCCTCAAAGCAGGAGACACAGCTGAAGGAGGTCATAGTCGTTGACCATAGTAAAGCACAGGCGTTACTAACGAGTTCGATGAAAGAGAGGGGCTTCACGAACTCAAAGGTGCCTGCATTGAGTAAGAAGCTTCCCTCCTTTGTGGCTTCTCCAACCAGAGCCTTTCCCTTCATGGAAAATGGATATAAGGCAGCCTTGAAGGTGGCGGAGGCGGGAAACCATGCCCCTCCTTGGAGGAATGCAAGCCGTTATCCCTGACCTTACCCTAGGACCAAAAAGACTGGAAGGATGTTCACCTTACCTTCTCAATCGGGAAGCTGGAAGCTGATATTGCCGAATGTCATTTTGGTGAGGAACTTCCAAAGCTGTCGGAGTCCCTCTTGTGCAGAGAGCAATAGACGAAAGAAAGACTTGAGGCATCGATGTCGTTGCAAACGACATTGGAAACGATGGCAAGTGACCCCAAGAAACAGGACATGTTCATGGTAGTGGCCAAAACCCATCTGGCCACAGTTACGAAGGATCTCTATAGCTTTATTAAAGCTAGGAGAGCCTGTAGAGAGTTCGTGTTCGCCTCAGCTGCGGTGAGGCACGAACCGAGGAAGCTGATCTCCTCTTGCATCTGGGGTAAGGACCTCTTTCCCAACGAAGTGGTTAAAGAGGTAGTAGACAAGGCCGCCATGGAGAAAAGGGACCTTCTCAAAAAGTGGGGCTTAAATCTTAGGAGAAAGTCTTCTCCGGATGAGGGTCCCCAACCCAAGAAGAAGACAAAAAGGCCTAGGCTATCCTCTCGGCCAGCTAAGCCCTACTGACAGCAACAACAGCATCTCCCTGCGACCGCGGTGCCTCAGATAGTGACACAACCTTCAACCACACACCAGTTGGTACCTTAACAAGTGGTGACACAGTTTTTAACTCAGCTTTTGAAAGGCAGAATTCTTATTTTCGTTCAAATGCTAGAAGAACAGCCAGAGGTTCTTCTAGACGCCCTTCAAGGGGAAGGGGATTCAGGGGAGGACGCGGTCAAGGAGGCAAGGCCTCGGGTCCACAACAGCGGAAGTGAGATGCTTCCAGTAGGAGGGAGACTACATCCATTTAGGGATCGTTGCACCTTCGATCCCTGGGCCCACAGCCTGATAAAGAATGGACTAGGTTGGAGCTGGAGCAGTCCTCCACCTCAATTTCCTCAGTTCTTCCAACACTCTACCCCCGTTCTGGAAGAATATGTCCGAGAACTCTTAGAGAAAAGAGTAATCCGAAAAGTTAAGTCCATCAAGTTCCAAGGAAGGCTGTTTTGTGTTCCAAAGAAGGACTAAGAAAAACTCAGAGTTATTCTAGACTTGTTGCCACTCAACAAGTTCATAGTGAACTACAAGTTCAGGAGGCTTATACTTCAGCACATAAGGACCCTACTGCCCAAAAGGGCATATACTGTCTCTATAGACCTGTCTGACGCTTATTGGCACGTTCCAATTAATCGTCTCCTCTCCCCCTACCTAGGCTTCAAGTTACAAACAAGACTACGCCTTCAGAGCCATTCCATTCGGGCTAAACATAGTCCCAAGGATTTTCACGAAGCTTGCGAACGCAACCGTCCATCAATTACGCCTAAAGGGGGTCCAAGTAGTGCCTACTTGGACGACTGGCTGGTGTGGGCAGCATCCAGGACAGAATGCATGCAAGCCTCCAAGATAGTGATCCAGTTCCTGGAACAGCTGAGATTCAAGATCAACATCAAAAAGTCTCATCTATCTCCAGCTCAAAAATTTCAGTGGTTGAGACCCCACTGGAATTTGAAGTCACATTGACTTTCCATTCCTGAGAAGAAGAGGAAAGAAATAGCAGGATCTGTCAAGAGACTATTGAAATTCAAACGGATATCAAGACGCGAACAGGAGAGAGTGCTGGGCTCTTTACAGTTTGCTTCGATAACAGATCCAGTGCTAAGAGCACAGCTAAAGGATACAACAGGAGTCTGGAGAAAATACACATCAAACGCGCGAAGAGATCAGTTACTATCCACACAGATGCATCATAGGAAGGCTGGGGAGGCCACTCTCACCAGAAGAGAGTCCAAGGAGCTTGGTCCAATCTTTTCAAGTCATTTCACATCATCTTTTTAGAAGCCATGGCAGTACTTCTGACACTAAAGAAAGTATTTCCTCGCCACTCGACCCATATAAGATTGGTTCTAGACAGTGAGGTGATAGTGATATGCCTGAATCGAGAAGGGTCGAGGTAGCCTCAAATCAACCAAGTGATGTTGGCCATATTCCGCTTGGCGGAAAGGAAGAAATGGCACCTGTCAGCAGTTCACATTCAAGGGTTCTGCGACGTGACAGCAGACGCTCTATCCAGGTTTACACCAATAGAGGCAGAATGGTCCCTAGACGCAGGATTGTTCTCTTTCATCTTGAGTCAAGTCCCGGAACTGCAGATAGACTTCTTTGCGACGAAAGACAACAAGAAAATACATCGTTATGTGTCCCCATACAAGGATCCGCTAGAGGAGCCAGTGGACGCTATGTCCCTAGACTGGAACAGATGATCCAGGATTTACCTGTTCCCTCTGCACAACCTCCTTTTGAAGGTCCTCGACAAACTGAGATCCTTCAAAGGGGAAGCGGCAATAGTGGCCAACAAGTGGCCAAACAGCGTGTGACGCCCTCTGGCATTGGAACTACGACTGAAGTTCATACCGCTACCAGATCCAACTCTGTCTCAGCGAGTACAAAAGTCGACTGTATTCGCTTCATCACAAAAAACCCGGAACCTGCATCTCATGATTTTCTCTCCTTAGCGATGAGAAAAAGATTCGGGGTATCAAAAGATAGTATAGACTTTCTGGAGGAAACCAGAAGACAATATGAGGCCTCATGGAAGAAGCAAGTGTCCTTTGACAGGGCAAAGAAACCAAAAGGAAATCTCGACAGATTTCTGTTTATCATTTTTCATTCACCTTCATGAGCAGGGTTTAGCAACTAACACAATATCAATTTGCAAGTCTGCCTTGACAAGACTGATACTATATGCCTTTCAGGTCGACCTTTCTAATGACGTTCTTCATGAATTCCGAAGGCCCGTGGTAAGCTTAGTCCTTCAGCACCTCCAAGACCCATTTCATGGTCACTAGATAAGATTCTTCATTTTTCCTAAATAATGAGTAATGAGGAGTGTGCTTAGAAGGATTAGACTCAAAAGTCATATTTCTGTTTGCACTCACTTTGGGGCCCAGAGTTAGTGAAATAGTGGCTCTCTCTAGAGAGGAAGGCCACGTCCAGTTCTTGGAGGGAGAACTGAATCTATTTCCAGACCCAACGTTTCTTACCAAGAACGAGCTACCCACCGACAGGTGGGGTCCCTAGAGAATCTGCCCTTTGAAGGAAGATGCATCTCTATGTCCTGTGGAGTGCCTAAAGGTCTATCTTCATAGAACTTCAGACTTCAAGGGAGGACAGCTGTTCAGAGGAGAAACCTCGGGTTCAAATTTATCTCTGAAACAACTAAGGGCGAAACTCACCTATATTATTCGCAGAGCGGATCCAGACAGTACATCCGCAAGTCATGATCCGAGGAAAGTTGCCTCTTCCATAAAATTTCCTTATTTATATGGACTTTGAACATCTTTGTTCGTACACCGGCTGGTAGTCATCCAAGGTGTTCTTTGTGCACTATGCGAAGCAAGTGGAGCAACTCAAGAGGTCTGTGGTAGCAGCAGGTAGAATTCTTAAACCTTCTGTTTAAATCTGCGAGGAACAGTGAAATCAATTTGGGACGATTAATTAAGAGGGTGGGTGTGTAGTCAGAGACTGTTACTACACACTGAGTGATAGGCCTCTAACGTGTCCTTACAAACTTTTCCATTGACTTTGGTGAAGTATAGCATAATACGGACACTTGTGCCAACTGTTTCTTACGCTAGTGTAAATAAACAGTAATACAGACTGTATCAATATTATTAATAATTCAATTAAAGTGGCAAATCTGTTTCGTTTTAGACAAATAATTTTTTTCTGTTTACTTTTTTTTTTATGCTTTAATGGATATCGTCCACATTTTATAAATATTATAAATGTTGACTTATATATATGTCTATTAAATTCTTAATAAACTAGTTCATAGCGATCCCTTAGTCTTATTCACCCACACTCATTTTATTAGAAATGTACTGAGCATTAAGTTTAAAATATGGATAATTTTAACATGGAATGTCTTTTAAGATTGTTCCTTTCTTCAAGCAAAAATCCCCTCGCTTTAACCCTTCCTTGGGAAGGATTAACGTTGTACCGGGCGAGATCACTATACAAGCTTGTCATTTGTCATCCATAGTTAATATGTACTCCTCGAGACTTTTTCCAGAGTTTAGTACGACTCTTCTCTGTAGGGGGCAGGAAGCACTAACATAGTTCATGCTTAGATGAAATGATGTATGACGGTAACATCATAAGTCTCTAGGTCTAGACGGACCAGGAAAATACTTTCTTGAGGGTACGGCACCGGTTGAGAATCCACAGATACAGTAATGCTCTGGTAAACTTCCATCAGGACGACATGGCCTGAGCCCCAAAAACGGATTTTGAGCGAAGCGAAAAATCTATTTTTGGGTGAGGTAGCTATGTCGTCCAGATGGACCCACCCTTCCTTTTATTGTAAAAAGGGCTTATTGACCCCTCCTTATAATACAGTATCTGTAGCACCTCATGTATCACTACAAGGAATAAAGATTGCACTACCGTCTTCGTCAGATACACACTGGAAACGGAAGAGGAGAGATACCTTTTGAGCAGCTCTCTTCGCATTCTCGTTTTTAGATTCTTGTCAATGTAACCCCTCGAAGCGTTAATACTGCTTGGGGTGAATATAGCTATGTGGCGTGTCAAGAATACGTCCTCTGATATTATGCGATATCCCTGTTAGATTTATTTAGGGATATTCGCTCCAGGAGTTAGAATTCTGGATACCTTAGGGTAAAATTCTATGGGAATATCACTGAAGTCAAATATACCCTGGGAAGCTACCCTTTAAGAACTTCCATCAGGATGACATGGCTACCTCACCCAAAAATAGATTTTTCGCCTTACTCAAAATCCGTTATACATATATATATATATATATATATATATATATATATATATATATATATATATATATATATATATATATATATATATATATATATATATATATATATATATATATATATATATATATATATATATTTATATATATAGTGATATATCAGAAAGAACAAGAGAAAAATATTTCTTTGAAGTTTATCCTTAATCAGAAATACTGAATGGGATATACAAAGACATGATATACTTGAATAAAACATATTCACATATGATGTTAAAAAAAACTCCTTTAGAAGGTTAAATCAGAAAAGGGTTTAAATAAATATATAAATGTGTGAATAAATTTGGAAAAGTTTCCTAATTTTAAAAGACGTTTCGATGGAAGTCTTCGTATATACCGCTTATTACTTGAGCAATTATTTTAATGACGTGAACTTACGCACATTGGATTACTTCAGAAAGCTTTTACTAGGAATGATATCTCTGATATTGTCTAATCTTCTCAACTAGGAATGCATAACATAATCTCGGAAGTAATCCCTAATGGGATTAATGCTTACCCGATGTATGTTTGGGAAGAGATTTGTAAGAACTTTAAACGTCCCCAAAGACACGAAGATGTATATTAGTTTATCAGTATAAGAGACATTTCTTAGGCATAATGTACATAGACCAAAAGACGGTTAGCTTATTGAGTGTGAAGCTGATAATTGTCTGCGAACAGTGTTTATGCTATTGACTTTTAAAGGAATCGATTCTTTTATACATTTGAAATAAAGATTTGTACTAGTAATAATTGGCCTGATTCTAACACTTGTGCTGCCTTAACCCAATAAAGGCGAAGCATAGCTAAAAAAGAAAGATAATTGAGTAAAGTGTAATTGAATAAATTGAAATAATGTAGAGAATAAAAAAAAAAAAAGACAATTTCGGAGACGGTTGGTATCTGTATTTTGTGTTTATAATTTTTTAAATATCTTATTGTCGATGAACCTTGTTCCATTATTTATCAAATCTAATAGATGCTCATTTCATAACAACATCAAGTTTGCTCTGTGCTACAGGCCCAAATACAGGTATACTACTGCAATCATTACTACTATTGTTGATGACGCTGCTGACAATTCTGAGAGCAACAAGGAAAAAGCACCAACAAAAATAACAGTAATGGTTATGGAAAAATCAGTGTATTTCCTGATTTATCTTTTTATACTTAAAATCTTATCTTAAGATTAGATGTATTTTGATAAAAAAAGAATACTAATTACTCAATTTACATACAATTGATTATCAATTTCAAAACCACGTTGTATTAGCATTACATGAGCTAAAAATATCCAATAAAATTTTGAAAATTTCACTTACATTTAGACATAAACATGCATACACATCTACATATGAATGTAAATACTGTATATGTACAGATAAATATGTAGGAATGTCTGAAAGAACGTATGAATGACTCTTTAGCTTCTGTTGATAAGTAAGTCATAAAAAGAAACATTAGATAAATAGAAATTACCCTCCTCTTTAATTTTATGAAAAAATACTGTAAATCTTTTTATCTGAACATTTCCTATAATGCAAATAAAATGGATTATATAGAACATCGTGGATGAATACGAATATATAATAATGAATTTACCTTTAATCATTTTTACATTTCAATGACATTGATCAGTGCATATCCATATATGAATATACGTATATACGAGTAATAAGAAATATTTTGTTCCGAAAGGAATAATAAAAAATACCACAAAACTGACAAAATTAATTGGAAATCCTTGAATAAAGAGAGAGAGAGAGAGAGAGAGAGAGAGAGAGAGAGAGAGAGAGAGAGAGAGAGAGAGAGAGAGAGAGAGAGAGAGATCCTTTATTGCATCTCATCTTTACTAGCTTTACAGAATCTAGTAAATGTAATTAATCATAAACTAATTAGTGCATTAATGTTCAGTACGATCAATGCTAATCTTTATATCTAATTATCTAGTATCAGTTTAGGACTGTGTGAAATTTTGTGAAGAAGAAGAAGAAGAAGAAGAAGAAGAAGAAGAAGAAGAAGAAGAAGAAGAAGAGAGAGAGAGAGAGAGAGAGAGAGAGAGAGAGAGAGAGAGAGAGAGAGAGAGAGAGAGAGAGAGACTGCGTGATTACGTACAATCATTATTAACTTTATAAAATCTAGTAAATGCATTTAATCAGCACATACTGAGTAAATTAATGTTCGGTACGCTGGATGCTGATATTTATATCTAATGATCATATATCAGTTTAGCTTTGTGTTGAATTCAATGAAAAAGAAAAAGAAGAGAGAGAGAGAGAGAGAGAGAGAGAGAGAGAGAGAGAGAGAGAGAGAGAGAGAGAGAGAGAGAGAGAGAGAGAGAGGGGGGGGGACTAACATCTTAAAGTTTGATGAAAAAGAGAAGTCATGCTTAATGAAGACAGAGACCGAAGATTAATGCGTCAGGCGGAGACGATGTTTCAAGACCCACAAAGGAACATTCATTATTTAAATTCTTGATTATATTTTCAAGCTGCGATGACTGATTATATCTGGCTGAGTAACCTCTCTGTAACCTTTGGCGTTTGACAATTAAAGGGATAATAGAGTCATTGTGTTTTTTCGAAGAATATATGATAAAATAGGATACAAAACACACTGGATGAGGGTGATGAAAGTAATCATGAATAAGAAATCTAACTTTTTTATATTCATGGTCGTTTAGAGATATAAACTTTATCAAAATCTACTCTAATAACTGAATTTATTTACATTTTAGACGGTAAAATGGCCAAGTAAAACTCAGTTCTCCGTGAAAAAATTATATTCAAATATATAAGAAAAAAACGCAAATGGAAAATATGTCTTATAGAAACTTGAAATAGAAAAGTATAAAAGTATGATTTACAAAATTAAATATAGTTACTCAAAAATATATCTCTGATATGGAACAAATATCTGTAGTAATTAATTCAACTTCATATCAATTAGAAAATCAAAAACTTTTTCAAGGGACATTTTTATTTATCTGAGATGTTAATGTTCATCAATTGCTCTATTAAGAAAATTAAATATTGATAATAATCTATCAAGAAAATATTTTATCACTTAAAGAACATCATGAAGGTTCCAAGATATAAAGCTTAGCACCTGAGAGTTATGGTTTGTCATTTGGTAAACCAAGTGCAGAATGCTCGGCTGGTAATGACCCATCTTAATGCCGCCAAGTGTTTAGCAAGGCAGAACTCCTCTTATGAAAGCATTCGCTTTTCACATTCCCAGGGATAAGAGGGAAGGAGAAAAAAAACAATAGAGAAGAGAAAAAAAAACAATAAAGAGGGGGAGAAAGAAAATGAGGACTCTTAGTTGTGTAGAATTCCTTAAGGACATTCTCATTCGACGCACACTTGGAAAAATAAGTAGAATTAAATACAAGTAAATAGAAATTAGGGAATTGGAATACTATCTGATTTTTTTTTAAGTAAGGAAATTTCAAAGTAAAGGTAGGATGAAACGTATAAGAGATAAAGTAGTATTCTATGTAATTTTTTTCATATTTCGTATTATGGAAGATTATATGTATGAATAAAAAAAAGGAAGACAAAAATAAGAAAAAGAACATTGATACTAGAGTTTTTAAGACTTTCTAGAAAACTAGAACAAATAAAACATTGATATATGTAGGGTAATGAAGGAACTAACATGTAAAGCTCTAATATAATTCTGGAAGAAAAAAGATGTTCTGATGATTAATAGTTCGACTCTGAGAAATAAGCCAGCCTTATGACAGCACGGGTATTTGCAGAGCGGTGCATTAAGGTGGAAGTTAAGAAATACCTATCTGCATAATCTCTGACTGAGAGTTCAAGCGAATCATTTAGAATGGAATGAAAACACGAAGATTAAGAGCTTAACACTGGCATTTTTTGAATAGGAAAATGAAATGAGATAAAAAAGAAAAGAATTAAATTTATTTTCTCTGCTAGAATTGGAACCGAATCAAGTAAAAAGTTTTCAAAATATCAAACGTTAATTGGAATAGAAGAATTTTGTCTCCTTTAATGGCATTCGGCTTATTCATCAATGCTAGGGAAATGGAGGATAGAAAATCGAAGGTTTAGTAGAAAGTTTTGATTTATTTAGGACGAAGAAAACGTCGAGTCTGTAAAATAATTATTTTCAGTTGTGAATGGGTTTGCATGGCTGAGAAAAATTTCCGGGGAACGTAAATTACTTAATCAGTGTTTTCAGCAAATCAGATAGAAGTTCATCTTAATAGTTCTACTGATGGAAATCATTGGTATTTTTTTATCTTCTTGCATCTACACATTGCAAAAGTTGAAAGTACTCTAAATTCAATCTTCAAATATCTATGTAACAATGCTTTTAACGCACAGTTTGAGAATTCAATTATTCATAGATCGAGGAATATTGCATTGTGTGTATAGACGTAAACCGAAGAGTAACATCATATTTTGGTTGCACTCATCTAAAATTGATATTTCAATATATGGAGAGAGAGAGAGAGAGAGAGAGAGAGAGAGAGAGAGAGAGAGAGAGAGAGAGAGAGAGAGAGAGAGAGAGAGAGAGAGAGAGAAAGAGAGAGAGAGAGAGAGATTCAAATGTTCTCGATGAAAGAATGAATTTACCTGAATAAGACAAAGTACTATTTGTTTTGAAGTAGTAAACCTTTTGGAGAGGGACAGACAGAGATATAGAGAGAGATAGAATTGTTCTTTAGATACAGGTCTAAGGTAAGAAGAACTTGAATAGAAAGGTTTTATCTAAATGACTGGTAAAAAAGAGCAAAGACACATAAGTACCTTAATATAGTCGGAAAGTTATGTTACTGTGACTTGTGAAACTTGATAACGTTACAATTCATTTTTAACTCCCAAGTGATACGCTATGCACCACAACTTATTATGTTTATGTAAATGAAAAGTTCTTTCCCCCACAATGATAGTATAATATCGACGTCTTATCCCTGTCCTGTTTATCATTACGAATATAAATGTAGTTGTAGAGCCTTTCTTTTATCTTACTTGGCATCCAAGTACTTCCATCTACGCTAGGAACATTAGTGGTATTATTCCTCGCCATTAGGGATGATGAAAAGCCTCTGTATATCCTATCTTATTTTCTCTGATACATGTGTCGAAGATATTATGGTGGTAGTGAGCTTAGATGTTCGTTACTCTTTTCATGCTCTTATAAAAAGGGAAATACTATTCCTAAATTTCTTGAATAGCATTTGCATTATCATCAGAAATATATTTGAAACTGACGAAGTAGGCGTTTAGTTCAAATATGATCGTAAATGTTACGAACTTTTTCATTTGGAACGATCTGTAACAAGAGAATCTTAACAGATACTACCAAACCCCACCAAAAAAACAAATACGAACATAAAGAGTGTTGGTACATGAAAGAAAAAAAAATTAAATAATAAAACAGTGAACGTAATTAGACTCCCTTTGTGTTGTGGTCGCTTGGTGGAAACGCGGACGATCCATGATGGATGAACTCAAGGTCCAATAGACTCCAGAGCAAAAAAAAAAAAAAAAAAAAAAAAAAAAAAAAAAAAAAAAAAAAAAAAAAAAATCCACTACCACCGTGGACGGTATGCTTGTTAACTTTTTTGTGAGGCTGGTGTCCACAGATTAGTCAATGAGCCACCAGTAGTAATTTTTTTGGCTCTCTGTCGTCCGGGTTTAGATTGAGAGTGTGTTCAGTCGCCAGGTCAGAATCACTGGAGAAGGCGATCACTCGATTTGACAGGATACCAAGAATAAAAATACACGAACAGTAGGCAAATTCTATTTTTTTTTTCTATTACATCTCATAGTCAAGTGATTTACAAATACATTAAGGGTACAAAGACACCTCTTTGAAGACGTGAAATAAGAGAGATAGAGAAGAAGAATAATAGCTCAAAGCTATTTGAATATAGGGAATTACCCAAAGTTCCCTCAGCCTGCTCTGTATCATTCAGTACTCAAATGATATGGGGAGTCGGTAGACTTTTAAATTTGATTGTACATTTGTGGACTCCTGCAGTCCTTCGCTTTTTTTTTTCTTTATAATATCCAAGGACAGTTTTAAAAAATTATCCTTGCACCAATCTAGGTATGTACTGATTGAACGAATTTTTTCTTAATAGTCATAAAATTCTTCGTATGATTTTCTTGTATTACGGGTAATCTGAGAAGTTCTCTGTTTTACAAATATATATGTATATCACCTACTCTATACTTAAGGAAGCGTGAAAAGAAGCACGCAAACTCTTGTCTATTCTTTGTTTATTTTCTCCTCCCGGCCTACTGTCATCCTACACACACACACATACACACACACACACACACAACACACACACAGATATATATATATATATATATATATATATATATATATATATATATATATATATATATATATATATATATATATATATATATGTATATATATCCCTTTCTGAGCGGGATACCTTAACGTGATGAAAGGGTTGGTGTCTTAGCTATACTAATCAGGGACTCCCATACTAGGTTGGTTTGCTGTAAGCAATAAGATGGAAGTCTCCCACCGTCCAAAATCTGCCTTTGCCAGCGTGGCGATGAAAACTGGTCTAGCCACAGACATAAATAAGTACATGTCTAAGGCCTTGTCCTGCAGTGGACAAAAAATCACGTCATTTTATGTTGCTGTTATTTTGTGTGTTTGTATATATATACAGTATATATATATATATATATATATATATATATATATATATATATATATATATATATATATATATATATATATATATATATATATATATATATATATATATATATACATATATATATATATATATATATATATATATATATATATATATATATATATATATATATATATATATATATATATATATATATATATATATATATATATATATATATGTATGTGTGTGTGAGTGTGGTGTGTGTGGGTGTGGTGTGTCTGTGTCTGTGTATGTATATTTATTCATATGTTTGTGGAAGTGATAACATCTTTTCTGTAAAGTACACACATTTGCTAGATGATCATCACATCCGAATGAAGTAATAATTTGATATTACCTTTGGAAATCTACTGTATAAAATGATTGTAATATTTATTCTTCTTACTTTTTAAGTGCTTTAAAAGAAACTATATTGATTGCTGTTTCAAGGAACAACTATATGCAATTTTATTACAGAACATATTTAATTTTTCCTAATGATAAAATGCTTGATCTATACATACGAATTGTTTTGTTCTCATTACCTGACTGAATACCAACATATCCTTCGGGAATAAACCTAATCATTTTTCTCCTATTAATATTTCATCTTAAAGCTGACCTTCTAAGCAGCCTTTTCTTATGTACAATTAATACCTAATATCAAAACCTTTTATTTTCACCGAAAGTATTTTATACGCCCTCCCCCCCCCTCCCCACTCTCTCTCTCTCTCACTCTCTCTCTCTCTCTCTCTCTCTCTCTCTCTCTCTCCTCTCTCTCTGCAGTAGCAAGGAAAAGCCAGTCATCATTTTGCATAAATTTACCAGTGGGGAACAGTAAATCTATCAAACCCAGCGTCTACCTGGCCATAAAAAACAAATGTGTCATCCAACAATACTGCAGAGGGCACAAAACAAAACAGGTGGCTCTTCATAGATAAAAATATTATATTCTAACATAAATAAATTGTTTCGCCATCTAAGAACTAAATATGAACTCTGCTTGGATGAAGTTGCTCTCGGCTGACTTGATACGGATAAAAGAGGAAGAAAAAACTCCAGATAAATAACAATTAAAATATTGACTTTCTAAACCATAAGTTCTTTTTTTCATAAAGAAATTCGTTAGCTTAGCATTAGAGAGTCGTTTCGAATAATGTATTTATTGATATTTGTTTTAGCTTTGTTTATATAAGGTATTCTTGTACTCCCTTTATAATCTATACTCTTTAAGAATGTAACTTTTACTGGTTTACAGGAATCATTTTGCTCCCTAGGATGTAGAGATAAAAAACAGGTGGTGATGTTACTGTATCATATTTTTTTCTTTATCTCTATGGGGAAAGTGCGGGAAGATTGACGAGAGAGGCTCATTGTGTGTATTAGGGTAGATGTGCAGTTGGTGAGCTCTTATTGTATTGATGAAGCAGTTGATACTATCGATTTTTATTGTGGTCTCATGTTTATTTTTCATCCAGTAGTCAGTGAATGGAGTACGAAGAGCTCGGCTCATCTGAGAATAATTTACTTTTCCCGTTATGATAAAATTCTTTTATATCGATTTATTATAAATTCTATAAGTTTAGGATCAATAATGATTTTCACATAAATACATCCCTTTCTCAAACGTGAAATGGTAATGAATACAACGTTTTGGGCTTCAGCCGGAATATGTTTATAATCCGCTATTTTGAAATTACAAATTAAGTTTTGTGTGTATGTTTTACTTGATTGTTGTTAAATCTATTATATCCGTTGTTCTTGCGTTGTTGACTTTTGTTATGCAAAAGCATGTAAGAAAGGACAGATTCAGTAATGGTGGGAAGAATAGTAAATTTTTAAATATATGGGCAACAGTTACAAAATCAATATCTCAAGTAAAAGTATCACTAGTGTTGAGTAACTGGTCAAACCTGCTATCTTTTATAAAGTATCAGTATCATTATCATTGCACGAGTAAAGTTTAGGATTTGATTGAACTATTTCAGGTGAACATTGGCAAAATCGACTTTGGTCAATTATACCGACAATTTTCCTCCTGAGTCAATAAGGGCCATAAAAGGTAACGGAGTTGAGAGTTGTGACACCTCTGCATTTTCTTCCACGTTAGTCTATTGTCTCTTCTAAGTATTACCTTCTTTAGTTGAGAGTCTCTGTTGTTAAGGAAGTTGGTTGGGCATTGAATTTTACAGAAACCACAAAAGCCATTTTATAATCTTTTTAATAAAATTGTTCAGGTTAAAACTCATCGGACGTCCTTTTGGGATTCAGAATGAAAGTATTTCTATAATTCAAATCTCTCTCTCTCTCTCTCCCCTCTCTCTCTCTCTCTCTCTCTCTCTCTCTCTCTCTCTCTCTCTCTCAACGATCTTTCAGAATAGGGTTTTTTTATGTTCACGATTGGATTATCATTCAATTAGGAAGCTGTTCCTGGCAAGGAAAAAACAATAATGTTCTTATATATATATATATATATATATATATATATATATATATATATATATATATATATATATATATATATATATGATTAATAAAATCCTTTAACCTATATTAACCCAAGAAAACGCTTTACTATCATACATATATTTACTATGGAAATAATGATAAGATTAATTTTATTACTGGTTTACACTCTGGAACGTACTCATTAACAAACACAAATTCGCAGGTGGATGACGCAACACAGGCGGGCGTTGGTGAAGACACAGGAATGGACTATTTTCTTTTTCCATATTCGATTTGTCTATGATGATTACCCTGACTATAAGAGCATCAAATTATACCATAGTTATACACCTTCTGGCAGATAATTATTATTTCTTAAATGATTCGAATCTGTAATGAATAATGATATTCTCCATTCAAGGAAATTGACGTGTCAGCGCTGTCACAAACACCCCACAAACATTAATTATGCTAATGATTGTTATCTTGGTCACTTGTATAAGGACAAGGCTTATCATCTTTGTGTTCTGATAAAAAAAATGAAATACTAAACATTTTCATAAGTAAATTCATATTATATCTGATAGCATATGGGAAATTCATACCATTTTCTGATAAAAAATATTGACCCCTAATAGGTAAACGATCTTTGGACAACTTACCAACTACCAATTCTCTAGCCTCTACCTTCCTAGCACACTTTTTTGACACACGTGTTCTTCGAATAGTTGACTATATTTGTTGGGACAAGATGCTTCTGATGCCATCTATTGGCGGAAAAGTAAAACTTGTTACGATATTCGGAAGGAGTGCGCCTTATTATGCCTTTCACAATGTGACAATATTATTCTTCATCGTAGTTTTTACTAATAATATATGTCATACCATGAAGCATGTTAGTTATCTTCCAGTTTCATAAGAAAAAGGTGATGGAAAATTATCCAAAATAACTGAGTAATTACCTGATTTTCCCATAGATTTCAGTACATGTAGCACTATCTGGCAACACTCCGCCCACACCCCCAAGTGTAATAAAACTAACGATTGTTTGCTGAGGAAATATTCCTATGACATTTATAATGAAATTCAAATTTCCTATGAAATTATGCTGTAGCCAGACAGTAAGGAACATTAAGTTTACGTTCATCTGTCGTATAGTAATTTTGTGGCCAAATAACAACAGAAATGAAGTAATAAGATTTATAAATACTGGGTGATGGGGATAATCAGCAATTTGGCACTATACTGATAGAGCCATCTATTGACCATAAATATAAACAATATTTACAGCTCTTTAATCCTTGCATTCTGGAACCTTCCATGTCGTCATTTTGGTTTAAGAATAGCCCACTTCATTGTATCTGAATATACTGTAATTTATACTTACTACACTACATATACTTTTACATATAAGCATCAACTTATTATGATTTTCAAATTGGGTAAAACCATTCACTTGAATAGAACAAAGTACGTGTCCTGCCATCTTTTGATAAGAAATGAAAACACTCGTATTATATTCATATTTAGAGAAGCGTGTGATTAATAAAACATAATTTCAGGATAGTTTTTTTTTTTTCTTTTAAAAGTTCATAAAAAATTCATAATTCCAATGGTACTATTTTTCTTCTGACTTTTAGGCTGCAAGGTATAGTAATTATAGTAAAATATAAGTAATATGTACTGCAAAACTATATATGTAAACGATCCCAGTCTTCAAAAAGCAAAGAATTGGAATTTAGCCATAGAATTAAAAATTCTAAATTTAACTAAAATATATTGATGTCCGCAGCAAATAGATTGTTAGTTAAACATAAAACCCAATTATAGACAATATTTTATATGAACTGTGCCTTGTTACATGTACCAGTGGCGTAGGATCGTTTATTCTTGGTAGGGGGCTAAGTTTCAAAAAAACAAATGTATGAATTACCATTAATGGGGAATCTATGAACAACTTAAGAATTGCATATAACTTAGTTCAGTTTAGCAAATCATGGAAGGAATTACTAAAAGTAATTGAATATTTGAATAAAAAAAAAAAAAAAAACAGAAATGTAGTACTGGAAATGAATATGAACAAAATTTAGATAACATTCTATGAAAATATAAAAAGAGCAAATAAGCGTTGAGGACGAGTTAATGAATATACGTGGTGATCGCACACGTACAGAGACACACAAACATATACATATACACACACACACACACACACAACCACACACACACACACACACACACATATATATATATATATATATATATATATATATATATATATATATATATATATATATATATATATATATATATATATATATATATATATATATATGTAGTATATTGCATATCCCCTTTTGAGCGGGAACATGATCAGCAAAGCCGTATTAATCGGGACCCCCCATAATAGGTTGGCTTACCGTGAGCGATCAGACAAGTCTCCCACCATCCCCATTCTGCAATAACCAGCGTGGGGATGAAAACTGTCCAAGCAACTGACATGTAATGCGATGGTCTAGAGTCGGGAACATTTGTTGTGGCTGTTTTTTGTATATATATATATATATATATTATATTATATATATATATATATATATATATATATATATATATATATATATATATATATATATATATATATATATATATATATATATATATATTATATATGTGTATAAATACATACTAACACACACACACACACACACACATATATATATATATATATATATATATATATATATATATATGTATATATATATAATATATATATATATATATATATATATATATATATATATATATATATATATATTATATATATATATATTTCTTTCTTTTTGATTGCTTTTAAAATGAAACTATATTATTCACATTTCATGAACAACAGAATTAGATTTTATTAAGGAACATGTTTTATTTTGCCTGATGATAAATTGCTCTATCTTTACATAACGAATAACTTTTTCTCAATAGTTGATTGCATACCACCATATCCTTCGGGGATAAACCTAATAATTTTTCTCTGATCTATATTTCATCTTAAAGCTGACCTTTCCAGCACCCTCTCCTTATGTACAATTCAGACCTAATATCAAAACCTGCTTATTTTCACCATTGGTATTTTATACGCCTCCTCTCTCTCTCTCTCTCTCTTCTCTCTCTCTCTCTCTCTCTCTCTCTCTCTCTCTCTCTCTCTCTCTTTGTAGTAACAAGGAAAAGCCAGTCACCAGTTTGCATAAATTTACCAGTGGGGAACCGTAAATCTATCAAACCCAGCGTCTACCTGGCCATAAAAACAAAGGTGTCATCCAAAAATACTGCAGAGGCCACAAAAGAAAACAGGTGTCTCTCCAGAGAAAGAAATATTATTTTCATTTAATACACAAAGGTGTTCCGCCATTTAAGAAATAAACACGAACTTTGCCTGGATAAAGGGACTCTCGGTTGACTTATGACGGATAAAAGAAGAAGAAAAAACTCCATACATATAAAATTTATTTCAATATACTTTTAGGATATGCATTGGCTTGCTATACCACAATATATATATATATATATATATATATATATATATATATATATATATATATATATATATATATATATATATATATACATATATATATATATATATATATATATATATATATATATATATATATATATATATATATATATACATACATATATATATATATATATATATATATATATATATATATATATATATATATGTATATATATATATATATATATATATATATATATATATATATATATATATATATATATATATATATATATTTATAAAGAAACATCGTAGCTTAGCTTTAGAGTTGTGCACAATGTATTTATTGATTTTTTATTTTTTTGGTCGTTACATAAGGTATTCTTTTACCCCCTTTATAACTTATTCTCTTTAAGAACATAATTTTTGTTAATGTAGGAATCCTTTTGCTCCCTAAGATATAGAGTTAAAATGCAGATGGTGATGTTACTGTGGTAGATTTTTTTATTTATCTCTATGGGGAAAGTGTGGGAAGATTTATGTGAGAGGCCCATTGTGTGTATTAGGGTAGATGAGCAGGTGATGAGCTCTTATTTTATTGATGAAGCAGCTAATGCTATCAATTTTTATTGTGGTTTTGATATTTCTTTTGCATTCAGTATTCAGTGAATGGAGTATGAAGAGCTTGGGTCATCTAAGAACAATTTACTTATCCCGTTGTGATAAACTTCTTCGATATCGATGATTATATGAAGGTGCATTTTAGGGCCAATAACGATTTCCACATAAATGCAGCCTTTTTCAAAACGTGAAATTGTATTGATTATATGCTTTGGACATCAACCAGAATATGTTTATAATCCGCTAAGTTTGTGTGTATGTTTTACTTGATTGTTGTTATATCTATTATATCCGTTGCTGTTGCGTTGTTGATTTTTGTTATGCAGAAGCATGTAAGAAATAACAGCTTCAGTAATGGTGGGAAGGATAGTAGATTTTTTAATATACGCCAACAGTTAAAAAAATTAATAACTTCAGTAAAATTATCACTAGTGTTGAGGTAATAATTGTTTTAGTGTTTCATGAAGCAAGTCTTGAAATTGGTCAAACCTGTTTTTTTTTTTTTCTTTAAAGTATCTTAATCATTCTCATCGCACAAGTAAAGTTTACGAATTGATAAAGCTATTTTGAGTGAAAATTGATAAAATAGACATGAGTCATTCATACCGACAATTTCTTCTTGAGCCAATGAGGGCCATAATAGGTCACGGGGTTAAGAGTTGTGGCATTTTTTAATTTTCTTTTACGTTAGTCTATTGTCTCTCCTAAATATTTCCTTCTTTGTTTGACAGACTCTGTTGTTAACGTTGCAAGTTGGGCATTAAATTCTATATAAATAACCAAAGTTATTTTGATTTTGTTTTTTAATTTTCAGGTTAGAACATATCGGACCTCCTTTTTAGGATTCAGAATGAAAGTATTTCTTAAGATTTCAATCTTTTGAAGAAGTTAATCAAACGATAAAATGTGTGAAATTTTCGGACTACAATGATTCGTGGGATAGTCTGAGACAATATTCATCGCTACCTGGACCCGACAAAGGTATTTTTTTTTTCTTTTTTTTTTTAATAATACCCTAATGAAGTTCATAAATCTTACTTTCAGAACTATACACCTCAGACCTATCACAATACAGACTGCATAAATGAAGAGGGAAAGTTACACCACTAACAATGCCCTTTCTAAGCCTAGTGAATAAATGACATGTGATACTACCATGAGGACATGGGTCAATCTGAATAGAGGAAGCACAAAATCTGGTCAGACAGAGGATAACCCCCAGAGATAGGATTACACAAATGGTGCTAAAGGCAATGCACTGGGAGCCAATCCAAATTAGGAATCTATTTCGCGTAGCTACCCACTAGAGCCCACTTGTTCGAACAGCAAACAGCAATTAATGGTAGATCGATGGCGCCATTACATATGATGACTGAATTTCATCCTCAATTGTTCTAAAGAAATTTTTATATACTTTTCTATAGTAATTCAGGAACTTTTAAACCCTTTGATTACCCTTTTTGTAATTTATTTTCTCAATTTCACTTTCTCGTCTAACTTACACTGATACAGCCCAATTATGAAACCCAGTTTTTATAATCTACTGCAAAACGTATAATCCATTAAAAATTATTCCATTCATAGCCATTTCTACTTAACACTGCATTTCTAAAAACGTCACTGCTTCTTAAAACAGATGTTGAGGCCAATCTATTCAACTTTTATATACACCAGTTTACCAAATGAATTTAAAATGAAAAAAAATTCTGTATAAAGTAAAGCCACGAGAGAATCAATATCTTCAAAAGTTTTCTTTTTTACTATAACTGAAAAAGAAAACTCTTAATTTCTGAAAAGAGAGCAAATAAAAAAAATATCTTATAATACAGATATAACATTCCCACTTATAAAAACACCAATATCAGGAGCTTTTGGTCTTTGATAACATCCCAAATACGACTAATTTTTCCGAAAGCAACTCATCTTTAAAGACCTTTCGCTAGAATGTCCTTACACATGAATTGCATCATACACATATATTTTTTATTTATTTTTTTGCTTGTATGGAGGGAGACATTAATTGTAAGAGAAATCTGGAGAGAGAGAGAGAGAGAGAGAGAGAGAGAGAGAGAGAGAGGGAGAGAGAGAGAGAGAGAGAGAGAGAGAGAGAGAGAGAGAGAGAGAGCATATGTGCTCTCAATATAAATGCTGGATTTGTGATAGATGCTTTGTTTTGCCTTTATCTTCTCGAAGTTAATGTGAAGAAAATAAACCAACAACATCAGCATCAAAAGACCTTAGAATAGTAATTTACCTCTCTAAGCCTTATAAATCAACTCTTGGACAAATATTTCACCATCATTGTGACAAATGAGACAATTTTATATACAGAGTTAGTGGACAATTCTTCACGAACGTATACGAGCATAACATAGTGATCATCTAACGATTTTTATGGCCCGAAATATCTTTTAACATTATTTACAGCGTTTCTTGTTGATGTGTTGCAAATTGCAAGGTGAAGCCTTTCATGTTTTATTCCTTTGATAATACTACAAATGTGAGAATTATTAGACCACAATATTATTTGGAAAAGAGTAATCGACTATTTTTATAACCATAAACTTATTGTCG
This sequence comes from Palaemon carinicauda, assembly GCF_036898095.1. NCBI lineage: Eukaryota > Metazoa > Arthropoda > Malacostraca > Decapoda > Palaemonidae > Palaemon > Palaemon carinicauda. The sequence goes on from NC_090731.1 coordinate 122,117,160, forward strand.
TCTTTGAAATGTGATGAAATAGAAGTTTTTACTCGTAAGATATTTTACTGTATGTTATCAACTGAATTTGCCTTCAATATTAATTAACTTTGCTATTGAGGACAAACTGTTCCTATTGGTCAAATATTTATCCCTATTTCCTATGATCTCCTTATTCATATTTCTATTGCACAAGGACAATGAACCTTAATATATTTTCTGAATTTCATTTCATCTTCCTTTATGAATTGTTTTTCTTAATCCATATTTTGTGAAATTATGAATTGCTTCGATATTAATTAAAAACAATCGTGACAAAAAATGTTTTGTTTCAAAAAGTGAAAATTATATCTATACATGTGCATCCTATCATTAGCGTATGATGCATTGAGAATTGTATTGTATGACTTTTGAAATGATATCCACTTAAAAAATGGGTTTTATTTCCCAATTTTCGTATCTGTAAAAACATCTAATTTAATCCGTTATCTTGTTTTCCAATTCATCGTAGTTACTTCTCATTATATGACTTTATTACAATACAAAAAAAACAAAACAAATGCGGCCAATAAACTTTAAATTTCTGAAGCTCATTTGTCGAGATTATTAAAAAGAAAGAAAAAGTCTTTTTTTATCCCATTCACAATATGTCTCTAAAAATTCCAGATCCTATAACGCCACATTATCCAGATCTCCAAAAAATGCCAAAACTCGCATCTTCACACTCAAAATAAAAGCTTTATTCTCAGGAGATTAAGCACTTTAATGTCATCCTTAAACACACGCATTTTTCAGGGGGGAAATCGTCTTCCAAGACCTTTTGGAAGAATGTCTATTAGACTCAAAGTGCACCATACCCACACTTCTTTTTACTCCGTATGGCAGAGGACATCATTGCAGGGGAGATGTTCCTGTTGGTTTTAGAATGAAACATGTATATATATATATATATATATATATATATATATATATATATATATATATATATATATATATATATATATATATATATATATATATATATATATATATGTGTGTGTGTGTGTGTGTGTGTGTGTGTGTGTGTGTGTGTGTGTGTGTGTGTGTGTGCGAGAGAGTATGTGTGTGTGTTTGTGTAATATATTCATTGATATATTTTTGGAATTGATAAGATAATTTCTGTAAAAAATAAAATTTACCAGATCACCATAACATCCGAATAAAGTAATCATTTTATATTTCATATGGAAATCTACCGTATAAATGATTGTAATATTTTTTTTCTTTCTTTTTGATTGCTTTTAAAATGAAACTATATTATTCACATCTCATGAACAACAGAATTAGATTTTATTAAGGAACATGTTTTATTTTGCCTGATGATAAAATGCTCTATCTTTACATAACGAATAACTTTTTTCTCAATAGTTGATTGCATACCACCATATCCTTCGGGGATAAACCTAATAATTTTCTCTGATCTATATTTCATCTTAAAGCTGACCTTTCCAGCACCCTCTCCTTATGTACAATTCAGACCTAATATCAAAACCTGCTTATTTTCACCATTGGTATTTTATACGCCTCCTCTCTCTCTCTCTCTCTCCTCTCTCTCTCTCTCTCTCTCTCTCTCTCTCTCTCTCTTTGTAGTAACAAGGAAAAGCCAGTCACCAGTTTGCATAATTTTACCAGTGGGGAACCGTAAATCTATCAAACCCAGCGTCTACCTGGCCATAAAAACAAAGGTGTCATCCAAAAATACTGCAGAGGCCACAAAAGAAAACAGGTGTCTCTCCAGAGAAAGAAATATTATTTTCATTTAATACACAAAGGTGTTCCGCCATTTAAGAAATAAACACGAACTTTGCCTGGATAAAGGGACTCTCGGTTGACTTATGACGGATAAAAGAAGAAGAAAAAACTCCATACATATAAAATTTATTTCAATATACTTTTAGGATATGCATTGGCTTGCTATACCAAAATTTATATATATATATATATATATATATATATATATATATATATATATATGTATGTATGTATGTATAATATATATATATATATATATATATATATATATATATATATATATATATATATATATATATATATATATATATATATATACATATATATATATATATATATATATATATATATATATATATATATATATATATATATATATATATATATATATATATATATATATATATTATAAAGAAACATCGTAGCTTAGCGTTGGAGTTTTGCACAATGTATTTATTGAAATTAATTTTTTTTTTTGTCGTTACATAAGGTATTCTTTTACCCCCTTTATAACTTATTCTCTTTAAGAACATAATTTTTGTTAATGTAGGAATCCTTTTGCTCCCTAAGATATAGAGTTAAAATGCAGATGGTGATGTTACTGTGGTAGATTTTTTTATTTATCTCTATGGGGAAAGTGTGGGAAGATTTATGTGAGAGGCCCATTGTGTGTATTAGGGTAGATGAGCAGGTGATGAGCTCTTATTTTATTGATGAAGCAGCTAATGCTATCAATTTTTATTGTGGTTTTGATATTTCTTTTGCATTCAGTATTCAGTGAATGGAGTATGAAGAGCTTGGGTCATCTAAGAACAATTTACTTATCCCGTTGTGATAAACTTCTTCGATATCGATGATTATATGAAGGTGCATTTTAGGGCCAATAACGATTTCCACATAAATGCAGCCTTTTTCAAAACGTGAAATTGTATTGATTATATGCTTTGGACATCAACCAGAATATGTTTATAATCCGCTAAGTTTTGTGTGTATGTTTTACTTGATTGTTGTTATATCTATTATATCCGTTGCTGTTGCGTTGTTGATTTTTGTTATGCAGAAGCATGTAAGAAATAACAGCTTCAGTAATGGTGGGAAGGATAGTAGATTTTTTAATATACGCCAACAGTTAAAAAAATTAATAACTTCAGTAAAATTATCACTAGTGTTGAGGTAATAATTGTTTTAGTGTTTCATGAAGCAAGTCTTGAAATTGGTCAAACCTGTTTTTTTTTTTTTCTTTAAAGTATCTTAATCATTCTCATCGCACAAGTAAAGTTTACGAATTGATAAAGCTATTTTGAGTGAAAATTGATAAAATAGACATGAGTCATTCATACCGACAATTTCTTCTTGAGCCAATGAGGGCCATAATAGGTCACGGGGTTAAGAGTTGTGGCATTTTTTAATTTTCTTTTACGTTAGTCTATTGTCTCTCCTAAATATTTCCTTCTTTGTTTGACAGACTCTGTTGTTAACGTTGCAAGTTGGGCATTAAATTCTATATAAATAACCAAAGTTATTTTGATTTTGTTTTTAATTTTCAGGTTAGAACATATCGGACCTCCTTTTTAGGATTCAGAATGAAAGTATTTCTTAGATTTCAATCTTTTGAAGAAGTTAATCAAACGATAAAATGTGTGAAATTTTCGGACTACAATGATTCGTGGGATAGTCTGAGACAATATTCATCGCTACCTGGACCCGACAAAGGTATTTTTTTTTTCTTTTTTTTTTTAATAATACCCTAATGAAGTTCATAAATCTTACTTTCAGAACTATACACCTCAGACCTATCACAATACAGACTGCATAAATGAAGAGGGAAAGTTACACCACTAACAATGCCCTTTCTAAGCCTAGTGAATAAATGACATGTGATACTACCATGAGGACATGGGTCAATCTGAATAGAGGAAGCACAAAACCTGGTCAGACAGAGGATAACCCCCAGAGATAGGATTACACAAATGGTGCTAAAGGCAATGCACTGGGAGCCAATCCAAATTAGGAATCTAATTTCGCGTAGCTACCCACTAGAGCCCACTTGTTCGAACAGCAAACAGCAATTAATGGTAGATCAATGGCGCCATTACATATGATGACTGAATTTCATCCTCAATTGTTCTAAAGAAATTTTTATATACTTTTCTATAGTAATTCAGGAA
>NC_090731.1:122141097-122151097 GCF_036898095.1 Palaemon carinicauda
AGCTGTTTTTATTATACTTATTCTTGAAGCAATTTTTCTGCTTGGAGTCAAGCTAATAGATTCATGATAGGAGGAAGTTATGTAAAAGCAATTTGTTAATGAATTGGATTTATAAAAATCCAAGCTCGGAAGAAGGACGAGAATGTTGAGCAAACCTGAATTTCCAAAGTGAAGGTTGATTTTAAATTGTAATGGAAGTTAAAAACAAGGTTATGGCTATTGCTAGAGAATTAAAGAGTGATAAATGGGTAGATAAGTGAAAAAATCAGGATAAACAGGCTGAGAATATGATAAAAAGATAGAATAGAGTATTTCAAGTTGATTCAATCATGTGGTTATAATACAGCAAGTTTTGAAAAGGGTGTACGATTCAGATGATTTAAAAGACTGTAAAAGAGAAATGCACTTGGAATATAGTTTAGATAATATCCTAAAATAGATAAAAGAAAGGTCATTAGAAAGTAAATAGCTGACGATGAACTTGAATGCTGTAGAGGTTTCTTGGATATCATGTCAATGCAACGTTAACCGGTGAAGCATAAGACACAGTAACCATTGTTCAAGCTTTTGCTATTACAAAGAAAAACTGATTCCATAAACCGTTTCACCATAATTTTTCAATGTAAAACCAGCTTAAATCTAAGCATTTGTTCAGATTACTCTCTTAAAATCCTAAATAGAACGAATCAGTATGTCTTCTTACGCCCTTTGAAGATATTCATTGAAAACACATTTGTTTTATTGTTCTTCTGTTAGACAATTTATACAAATACTGTTATGATTTACTCTGCAAAATAAGAAAATTTTTGTACTATAATTATTTATCTTGAAGGTCTAACATTAATTACCACTATACGCATTTGTGCACGTTCCATTTTGTTACAAAAATATAAATAATAATATAAATAAGACACCCTTCTTTATTCGACAACCACCCACGTAACACCCATTCTAGCCTCCATCCAAAAACTCATGGAGATTTACATGGACATATTTGTTGGTCTTGCATGAAAGGAATTTTCGAATTGCGCAACTCGCACAATTTGCAAACATTAGATTCCAGACATTGTTTCCAGAGCATTTCCAGACCTCGCATTAACAGCATCTCAACACAATGCTACGTAAAATTGCGGGAACCTGAGATTACGACTCCCGGGTTCATATCAATATCGCCAAGATCTATCTCCATCAATTACGAAGGAAATTGATGATTATAAATTTTTGTTTATGAAAAATTCTAGATAAGTTATTTAAGATTTGGTGAAATTGGATCTTATGAATTAATTTAAATGATATTTTTATTGCATTTGATTTACATGTCTATTGATTTGTTACTTTCCTTATATTTTTTCGGGTTTATTTCAAGTCTACTACAGAGAGGAGATTCAATATAAAACCTGCATTTCAAAAGAAAAAAAGAAAAAAAAAAAAAAAGACGAGCTTATTCTTCCTAACTACAGTGATTACAATTCGGTATTCATTCTTTTTATTTTTTTTCGTTCATTTCTTAATTCAGCAATGTAGCACAAAAGAAAAAAAAAAGAAAAAAAAAGAAAACTGTTAAATCTACGTGATATAAATAAGACCAATCAATTTTCCATACGAAACACTCGCGCTAGGTCTAATAAAGTTATTAGTTCCCCTTTGGGTTCATAACCATTAATCTTTGCCGAATTAATTAGTTTAGAATACATAACCATTTACGTTTTATATAAATTGAACCGACATGCATTTTATCTCTTCACCTAATTCATCTGTGGGAACTAAAAAAATAATCATACGAGTTTTTATTTCGAAGAATTGAAATTTTAATTTCAATTGATTAATTTCTTTAAACGATATTACGGGTTTAGAAAATATGAACAAGTTCTTCAACAGATATATACCTTCTTTTAGATCTAACTGTTTCTATGTAACAAAATGTTTCAGCTTGTCCTAGATGTATTTCCTTTTCTTTTTGCCTCCTTTTCTATCTTTTATAATTCCTGCTGACCTTTCTAGGAACTACATTTATTCATGAGGAAAGTTGAGGGTTATTTTATCTAACTTTCCCTTTTCTTCTTCTTCTTCTTCTTCTTCTTCTTCTTCTTCTTCTTCTTCTTCTTCTTCTTCTTCTTCTTCTTCTTCTTCTTCTTCTTCTTCTTCTTCTTCTTCAGAGAGTAATTTTATTGTTTTAGGCGTTTTTGGAATTTGTCCCAGGATAATTATCCCTCTTTTCTTTCTTTTCCACCGCCTTTCTTCTCTTTATTTCATGGCATTCTCATTTATACGATTATTTCTCTATTTCCTACCAAATGCGAAAAAAGAATGGTATCCCGAGGGGAGTTATGCCTTCCAAAGCAATTAGCAGAATTAAGAATAGCCATTAATTATCGTATATATAAAATTCCAGGAATAAACCCTTATGTTATCGCCCTGGTTTAAAACTGTTTGAATATATTTCTCTACCCTTTTAATGACTAGAAATATTCTTATCTAAAAAGCATTATGTCAACTTTTTTCTTTTTTTAAAGCTTAAGTAATATATCAATGTTGCACTATTGTCTTCATGACAAATGTATAGTATCTTCAAATTATTTGTATAATTGATAAATTATTTTATATGGGCTAAGCTAATATTCTTATTTTTTTTTAGATATTCTTTGCATAACATTTCCCCTTCACTCTTTGTAATCATATTAAAAAAAAAGTGCTCTTTAAGATTTAGCGATTTTTCTTCAATCGAAATTAGAAATCATTATCATTTAAGGCATTGAGTTCATATACTGATTACAGCTATGTTAGCTTTCGTCAAGTTTTATTTCCAAGTTCGTCTTGGTGAAATCATGAAATAGTTTGCTTATGCATTATTTCATTCAAGCGTACTTCACTCAATATATCTTTTGAAGTTATCCTTATTCATGAAATTATCCATTGTGATTTGAGATCACAAATCCTTTATACTCCTTTGCCTATTTATTTCAATTATATGAAATTTATTCAAAAGTTTTTTTTCGCTCCTCGATAAAAAGTCGTAAAGAATTGCTACCGAATTATCCAGAAAGAAACCATTAATTGTACTTTATTCAGACATTGTTAGTTAACAAGTTACGGCCAAAAACGTTTCTTGTACATATAAGAAACCAGGGAACACATTATTAGAAGTCTGCAAATATAAAGTACATTAATCATTAATGAATATAGGATCAATTAAAATATTCCGTCATTCATGTTCTTATAACAATAAATTTAGGAAACTCAGTTTAACGTACAAACATTTCTCTGATATTAACTCTTGGGTTGCTTTCTGTATCCTAGACCACGCTAAGAATCCAACAACCATGAAATGACTTGAGATTTTTTTTTTTCATATATTGGAGATATACTATGATGTGTATTCTGGAAACCAAGTTCATTACCTGTAGTAAAGGTCAAAACTTGAGTTTATAAGTTCTATTTTGTACGTCACTGATCCTTAATAATCTATTTTTTTTTCTACTTTTGAGTTATCTGAGTACATTGGAAGCTAGATCTTAGGTATCTGATATCAATAGAGGGTCTTTTACATACTGTATACTATATACCATAAGAAATTCTTTCGAGTAGTCATAGGGAAATTTAATATCGTGGTCTAAATGCACTGAATTTGGTGGGGGTATTCTTAAATTATTTTTCTAGGTCTTTTCATTGAAAGCTTTAAAAAAAAAATGGTTTTAATAATTTTTAAAATAATTTGTTGTAAGGCCATACAAAAATTCCTGAAATCATATTTGCGAATCTTACATTTAATTGAACCGTCTTTTATATCTAAGGACTTTTGTTTAGATAACAAGGGAGTCCTCTTGATATCCACGTCCTTTGTAGTTGAACCATACCCAATATAACGAGAGGCTTTAGAGACAATGATTCATGCATCTCTGATTTGTGATTTCTGTTTTGAATGGGATCTTTGTTATTCAAGGAATTTCCTTTGATCAGCATCCAATCAATTTCTGGATTTATCAAATATGTTTACTATTTTAGACCTTACTCCTTTATTTTAAAGAAAAATATTGAAATGAATCCTCTTATTTTTTGTAAAGGATTTTGATTCAGGTCTTAAATTGAAAATATTACTTCAAAGCTAAGATAATTAACACTTGAATTTCAAGGTTTTTTTTTAAAACGACAACAAAATAAGAGTTATAGTATCAGCTACCCAGAGTCAAGTCGTAAGGAATGTAACATAAGTATTTGAAAGACATACTTTATGTAAAATAACAGTATACTGTCTCATTAGCAAAATAATCGTAAATGAAGTACTTTGCACATGATAAGATAACACACAAGGAAAAAACACTATCACTTTCAACCCTATATGAGCACTTTGTATTTAAGATATGAAAAGATACTTGACTGAGAAAATTCATTTTATATACAAGTTTAGTCGATTACATTAGGAAGAGGACGGAAGAAGTAAGCACAAATCTTCAGGCTTGTGGTTTCTAGGTCAGCTGACGTTCATTCTTTAAAAAATTTTAGGTTTGCATAAATGTTTATTTTATTTCTCTGTCAAGAACTGCTGTGTCCTTAGGATATACATGAGAGGTTTTAACTAAGGGCAAAATGTATTTTATATTTTATGTAAAAATGGTGTTGTAACATTTTTCCCCAGTTCTTTTCTGTTTACGTCCAGACCATCACCATTGTCTAATCTTTTGCTGAAGGCCATCTGGAGCACAGATGTAGTTTAGTATATTTATCAGATACGAAACTTGAAATTAGATTTTATTTCTTATATTTTTCAATTAATCATGTTCTTCGTTAAACACCTTCAGGTCAATTAAACTCATCGATGCAATGTAGTTAAAATAAAAGACTGTAAAATCTTTGGAAAAATTAAGAGTATGGAAACAGCTGCTAAAATATCAAATGTCAAATACATTATATTGAAAACTTAATCTATTTTGTTGGTATAAATGAAAACATCATTCAACATCTCCAAATCTAAGTAAACATAATTTGCTTTATTTGAAATTAACTTTTAAACTATATTTTCTAGAAGAGGTCTCAAGCCAATCCTGTGGAGCAATTGGTTTCCTTGAAATGAAGTTAAAAGTTAATTTTCAGAGAGGAATCTTTTACAAATCTAAACTGTTTTCACAACGAGAGGTCTCTATCCTCAGCTGTTGTTATCAGCAACAAAGAGCAAAAGTAAAATATCTCATTTGTTTTCCTTTGTCATATGTTATTTTCCCGAGATTAATGATTCTGGTTAATGGCGAATACAAAACTTGACTTTTTCCTTTTTTCCTTGTAAAGTGAAGACGATTGTGATATAAATTACTCTCGTTAATAAACTGCTTCAATAATTCTATGACTGTACTCAGCATTACTTATTGACAACTTACAACTTCTATCTTTCACCTTATTGTCTCTTAACTCTCCTTACTCAGTTCAGTCTTTTATTTCTTGATCTCTTACTCTTTATCTGTCTATAACCTATTAAAAATGCGCTCATGGAAGAAGACATAACTCTCTTACGCACTTTGACTCTAATAAAAATCACAACTTATCAAACTCTCGCAATATTACCGCTATCTGGACATACACAAGGATCATCAGTAGCATGTATAAACGCCTTGTGCACTCTATGTCCTTCATCATTGTCTTGTTTCTAGGATATAAAAGTCTTTTCTGTCTGATAATAATTTTGATATATTGTTCTTACCATTCGTGGGTCTTTTTTTTTTTTAACTAATATCAACATTCCAAATGTGTACGTTCCTTTCACCAGTTCATCATCCTTTCTTTCTAAAATACCAAACCCCCTTAGAACATTGTCAAAGGATTTTTTTTTTTAACCGAACATAACCTCATCAAGACTGTCACAAATATATAATTCTTTCTCCTTTCTATACTTCGGATACCACATACAACCAGCACAGACACATCCCTTTCACAACGGATGAGTCTTTTAATAATCCTTCAATATTTCCAGAGACATTAAAATTAAACGCAGTCTTTTCCAAATATCCAGACACGTTTCTTGCATCATTTATTCTATGACTCACATATCTCATATTATCATCATTAGTGATATTCACTCCAGAATAGCTGTACAGATATATTGCTCTCATTTTTACACCGTCTATGTTAACATTCATTGTTCCCTCTTCCTAGGTTTCGTATACCATCGTATTCCTGATCTACCTTGCCACGATTATATCATCGTTAAATATCACCCATTCTTCCTTTTAACTTTGCAGCTATATCTGGTGTTCTCTTGGTCTCCTTTGTATGTTTACACCATGACATTTATTAATCTGTTATTACATACTTCACCTCTTACAAATTCAGTAATAGATTATCTCCAGGATCATTTATGACACATACAGATTTTGAATGTTGCTTTCAAACTACTGACTTGTTTCATTAAAGAGAAATTGATTAAAAACACTCTTCGGTATTACGCACATACATTTCTTCCCCTGCCAATCTTTTTAATATCCATCCAACCATCTCTGCTAAATTCTACAGTAGTACTCATAAATGGCATTAAGTTATTTCGAAGAATTAACATTAAGAGTCAGTAAGTGGCAACTAGAGAGATACATATTTTGTCTCTAAAATGTGGAAACATTTATTTGTCTAGAAAGCCTTATGGTATATTGCATGGATTTCCTTAAAATATTGAATAAAACACTCAAAAGAAATTCATCTATTTAGTAATAATGTATTTGGAATAGATTTTTCTGGAGTGAAGGCTCAAATTTTGTAATATTTCTCATTTAAATCGAATATAACAATAATATTAGTTTATCATAACAATCAAACTTTAGATATTATCCCATTTAATTACTTTGATATTTTGCGGATCCAAAAAGGTAATTACGAAAAAATTAAAAAAAAAGTTATTTCTGTGTATTTCTTCTGATTTTGATATTGTTCTTTTCCTATGTCATTCGTTTGATATTTTTCTTTTGATGTATTTGGTTTAATTTCTTATTTTTAGCATATTTCATTCCCTTCCTTTATATATATATATATATATATATATATATATATATATATATATATATATATATATATATATATATATATATATATATATATATATATATATATATATATATATGTATGAATCAGATTTTTACAGTTAGGCAGATATGCGAGAAATATTTAGCAAAAGGTAAGGAGGTGTATGTTGCGTTTATGGATCTGGAGAAAGCATATGATAGAGTTGATAGGGAAGCAATGTGGGATGTGATGAGGTTATATGGAGTTGGTGGAAGGTTGTTGCAAGCAGTGAAAAGTTTATACAAAGGTAGTAAAGCATGTGTTAGAATAGGAAATGAAGTGAGTGATTGGTTTCCGGTGAGAGTGGGGCTGAGACAGGGATGTGTGATGTCGCCGTGGTTGTTTAACTTGTATGTTGATGGAGTGGTGAGAGAGGTGAATGCTCGAGTGCTTGGACGAGGATTAAAACTGGTAGGCGAGAATGACCATGAATGGGAGGTAAATCAGTTGCTGTTTGCGGATGATACTGTACTGGTAGCAGACACAGAAGAGAAGCTTGACCGACTAGTGACAGAATTTGGAAGGGTGTGTGAGAGAAGGAAGTTGAGAGTTAATGTGGGTAAGAGTAAGGTTATGAGATGTACGAGAAGGGAAGGTGGTGCAAGGTTGAATGTCATGTTGAATGGAGAGTTACTTGAGGAGGTGGATCAGTTTAAGTACTTGGGGTCTGTTGTTGCAGCAAATGGTGGAGTGGAAGCAGATGTACGTCAGAGAGTGAATGAAGGTTGCAAAGTTTTGGGGGCAGTTAAGGGAGTAGTAAAAAATAGAGGGTTGGGCATGAATGTAAAGAGAGTTCTATATGAGAAAGTGATTGTACCAACTGTGATGTATGGATCGGAGTCGTGGGGAATGAAAGTGATGGAGAGACAGAAATTGAATGTGTTTGAGATGAAGTGTCTGAGAAGTATGGCTGGTGTATCTCGAGTAGATAGGGTTAGGAACGAAGTGGTGAGAGAGAGAACGGGTGTAAGAAATGAGTTAGCGGCTAGAGTGGATATGAATGTGTTGAGGTGGTTTGGCCATGTTGAGAGAATGGAAAATGGTTGTCTGCTAAAGAAGGTGATGAATGCAAGAGTTGAGGGGAGAAGTACAAGAGGAAGGCCGAGGTTTGGGTGGATGGATGGTGTGAAGAAAGCTCTGGGTGATAGGAGGATAGATGTGAGAGAGGCAAGAGAGCGTGCTAGAAATAGGAATGAATGGCGAGCGATTGTGACGCAGTTCCAGTAGGCCCTGCTGCTTCCTCCGGGGCCTTAGATGACCGCGGAGGGTAGCAGCAGTAGGGGAGTCAGCATTATGAAGCTTCATCTGTGGTGGAAATGTGGGAGGTTGGGCTGTGGCACCCTAGCAGTACCAGCTGAACTCGGTTGAGTCCCTGATTAGGCTGAAGGAACATAGAGAGTAGAGGTCCCCTTTTTGTTTTGTTTCATTGTTGGTGTCGGCTACCCCCCCAAAATTGGGGGAAGTGCCTTGGTATATAGATAGATATATATATATATATATATATATATATATATATATATATATATATATATATATATATATATATATATATATATATATATATATATATATATATATATCGATGTCTTTGTTATAATTCTTGCCTGGTTAACAATATTTCATTGATTTGACGTAATTGTCTATTTATTTATGTTTTATGTTCACTTTTTAGCTCCGATGATGGGAAATGCTGGGGTATCTACTTTCCTTCGCATCTCTACTATATATATATATATATATATATATATATATATATATATATATATATATATATATATATATATATATATATATATATATATATATATATATATATATATATATATATATATATATATATATATATATACTGTATATATACATAATCGTCACGTAACTGTTTAACCTAACCTAATGTATCAAATGTTATATATTGCTGAAACAGTTACGATGACCATTTTGTGATTAGAGAGGTCTTTTATCGTAATGTAAGAAACTCTAATACCTGACTCATTTCAAGTAATCATCATCATAATCATCATCTCCTCCTACGCCTATTGACGCAAAGGGCCTTGGTTAGATTTCCAGTAGTTTATAAATATTACCAATACCACAATGAAGAAATCATGTTCCTCCACCTATTAAAGAGGATGATGATATAAGTTACTGATAGAAAAAAATGAATATTGACATATATGACATTTATATTATGCAATTAAGTTTAGATGTAAATTGAACAATGTAAAATATGTTGCGTTAGTTACAAACCTTACTGAATAATCTTTTTTTTTTTAATAAATATTATGATTTATTCTAACATTTGTCATTACAGAAGGGATTAATTGTTATGCTTTTCTATTTTTGTCATTAAAATTATCATTAATGACATCAATATTACTAATATAATTATGGTTATCATTATGGAGCTCTGATCATTCGATTTATGAACCTCAGAGAGAGAGAGAGAGAGAGAGAGAGAGAGAGAGAGAGAGAGAGAGAGAGAGAGAGAGAGAGAGAGAGAGACAAAACAAACAAAAAACATCACAAAATAAACTGTGTGAGGATTATGATAAAAGAAGCCAAGACTTTTCCTTAGGTCTTACCCTTAATTAGACTTTTTAGTGGCAAGCGATAATGGCTCTGGTCGGGGACAGTTGTGAGCTGTTCAGCCCCTTATTGCTGGCCTGTTTCATCCTACATTTTCCTGGAAAAAAAAACGGAGGATTTGCAACTTCTTGCTCCCATGGAGTCAAAATTAAGAAAGTTGCGTTAGACTATTAATGAACTCTCATGATACAGAGTAGAATAAAAATATGATAACAGAAGAAATCAAAGATAATGTAGATATAAAGAATGGTAGGGAAATCATAAGGAATTTATAAATAGAAAAGAGGAAAGATATCAGAAGGATTTTAAAAATAGAAAAAAAGAACGAAATCAGAAGGAATTCATAAATAGAAAAGAGGAGGGAAGTCGGAAGGAA
>NC_090731.1:122156097-122161097 GCF_036898095.1 Palaemon carinicauda
GAAGTAGAAGTGCCAGTTGATAATTAATCTCTCAATCTTGAGATATATTTAAAGAATAAAAGTTAAGTGAATCCCATTATAATAAGATATCAAAGAAAATTTAACTTTTTTTCACATATAAAAGCAGGGCAATAAAACACCACTTGAATAAAATTTCAATTATATTAATTTTTTTAGTACTTAATCACAAAAGGATCTATAGGGGAAGATACTAGAATGAATAATAATATATGTGTGATTTTTTTTATATATATCCAGTAGTTTGTATAACAATATTGGGATTCCATATCATCAACAAATTCCCATATCATATTCCATGAATTTCTTAAAAGCATGCGTAAATTGGATATGTTTTGTATTTTTATCACCCATAGAAATAATTATATACTTTATAAAATAATGTTCACTGGACATTTCATATTCTTTCTTCAACTATCTAAAAACGGAAAACGTTTGAAATTACATGCATAGAGTAGACATCATTCTGCACTGAACTCTTCCAAAATTAATATATTTCTTCCTAATTATTTTCACTTCAAGCTGATTCAGCAGAGACTAGTTTTGTTCTTAGTTAATTGGGATACGAGATAGAATTAAATTAACTCTCATAACTATGAGCGTATGGTCTTTTACGTCAAAAGATGATAAATTTTGATGATATAAAAAAATTTTGCATGTACACCTAACAGTGGAATGCATATATGGCTAATAAGATACTGTAAATAGACATGGAAAACTTTAGCGTACAAATAGGGTTTATTTACTAGATAACTCAAATCTTAAGGAGTGCATACTTCATCTACATAACATTATTCTCATTTTGGCAAAAGAAAGATTACATTAACAGTTTATGAGACTATACCAATATTGTCTGTTGTTCTTTAAGGTAGTATTTTGGCACTTTTGCTGTTTTTAGTAACTGGACTATTTCCGTATAAGTAGATTTCTTATTATAAAAAAAAGTATTGCTTTTTTTTGGTTGCACTTATTAAACCTATTAGTTGATGGTACATTTCAAGGAAATTTAGAATATACTGCTAAGCCGTATACTATTATATTGTCAAATTTTATGCTATAAAATGTATTCAGACTCCAATATTGTACCCTGACCTGTGTTTTACAATCACTTGTAATAATAATAATAATAATAATAATAATAATAATAATAATAATAATAATAATAATAATAATAATAATAATGATAATAATAATAATAATAATATTATTATTATTATTATTATTATTATCATTATTATTATTATTATTATTATTATTGATAATAATAATAATAATAATAATAATAATAATAATAATAATAATAATAATAATAATAATGATAATAATAATAATAATAATAATAATAATAATAATAATAATAATAAAAACTAAAATGAGATATGGTTTAAAACTAGAAGTAAATATATTCAAGAACGTTAGACATCTAAGAAAAAAGAAGGATTTCTGCCTATCTTAGAACCATATACCACAAAATTTTCGCTTTATCTAAACTCTTGAAAAGCAGAGAATAAATACGATTTTTATGGATAGATTATAGCTTAAAAGATGATTCCTATCAAGACTAATAATTTTTTTTCCACACCAGATGTTTCATACACCATTAATCTTTTATCACTTTCAACCTTAGAAATCGTTATGATTTTTTTTTTTTTTTTTTTTTTTTTTTTTTTTTTTTACAAACATTGAAGATCATGACCATACAGCATAATTAACTTAGAGATACAATGGCGTTTCATAAAATTTATAAATAATCAGTAATCTATTTCGGAAAAAAAAAAAAAACTATTTTAGATTTCTGACCAATAGGAGAAGCATTTTAGAATGTTGTTTTACGCATTGGCTCAGATTAATTTCAGAACCAGATGAACAAAGTAACATTTTTATTTGAAGCTGAAAATCATCCTCCGAAAACACCACATTTATTGGAATTGTAAGGCAATATCAAAGGGATATATTATGTTGTCCGTGAAATTAAACATTTGCTTTAGCAACTTGAAACTTTAACAGGGGAACGTTTGGTTTTATTTTAATCCGTGAATTAATCAAAGCATGCGAGTTATGCTAACATTTTCACTGATATTCATATATATATATATATATATATATATATATATATATATATATATATATATATATATATATATATATATATATATATATATATATATATATATATATATATATATATATATATATATACATATATACTGTATATGTATGTATATATATATATATATATATATATATATATATATATATATATATATATATATATATATATATATATATATATATATATATATATATATATATATATATATATATATATATATATATTATTTGCTTAGCTAAAACCCTAGTCGGGAAAGCAAAATGATATAAGCCCTAGGGACTCAAACAGGGAAAATAGCCAGTAAGGAAATATCTCCTATATAAACTTAAAATTTTAACAAAACAAGAAGAGAAAAAAGATAGAATAGTGTGCTCGAGTGTTCCCCCTAGAGAGAGAACTCTAACCCAAGACAGTGAAAGACCATGGTTAAAAGGCTATGGCAATACCCAAGATTAAAGAACAATGGTTTGATTTTGAAGTGTCCCTCTCCTAGAAGAGCTGCCTGCTATAGCTAAAGAGTGATGGATTATCATTATTATTATTTACATATACAGTATATATATTGTAGAACACTGCACCACCAGTGCAGCTACGTTCTGAATATCGGCGTTTTACTAAGGGTGAAGTCAAACACTCTTCCTCTGTGTTATTCATATATTCCATCAAAGCAGCGAGGTTTGACGCTGCAAACAAAAGCAGCAATAAATATACAAAAAAAATAATGTTAATATTCATGTAAAACAATATATATACTGTAAATATCATGTAAATACAAAATAATGTAAATGATGTAAAATACAATACAGTAATTTCACAGGTAAGGTTCACTTAACCTAGAAAATAAACTTACATTTTCCAGACGCCGATTCTAATGCTAAAATTCTCAGATAACCACTGGTACAAGTTGCTGTACCACCAGATGCATTCAGCCTCCTAGCTAACAGCAACACTGGTCACTTAATACTATGATGAGTACACTGGGCAGCTCAGCACACCACAAATACTGCAGAACCACAGCATGCAGAAATTCCATGTGCTTTCCAGAGCCTGCCCACGCTGAACTGACAAAGGCGCCAAGGCGGGCATAAATCGCGGCGTTTTGGGCAGATGCCAACAATAACAATACAATATTTTTCAGTACCAACTCAATACTTCTTTTTCATATAAAAAAGTAAACAAAAAATGTATACAGCACTTTTGCCTCCCACATGGGCCGCACCTGTAATGCTTGCAGTCTTAGGTGGACTATGCAGCATGGTATGGTGCTTGTGAGATCCACACTTTTCACAGATGGATGCATCTTCACATTTTGCATATGAATGTTCACCATTAAGACACCTGAAGCAGTATCTTGCCTTCTTTATCACCTCCCAGCGATCTCGAAGCTTCAACCTCGCAAATTTGAAGCACTCTTTAAGTTCATAGTCCTCCTTAGTGCAGAAGGGACACCATTTCCCTCTAGCTGGTGAAGCCGTGTGGTGCACAGGTAAGGTCTTAGGCCTGACAGGCTTGGATGGCTTCTCAGTAGGCTTCGGTGTACGACGGTCGCACTCATAATAAGAGAGATGCTTGGCAATACATGCCTGTTTCTCAATGTACTCTATTAGAGCTGGAAGCTTGAACTTATGTTCCTCGCATTTCGCTACCCATCTCACTCTCAGTTGGTATGGGAGCTTTTCAACAATCTTCTTCATTGTTTCTTGAAGCTCTATTCGATGGTAGTTATTACCAAGTGCTGCCTTAACTGTCTTCAAACATGCAGCATAATTTTCCAGGCCATCAATATCACCTGCATTAATCTCCTTCCAATCAAATAGCTTCTTGACATAAGCATCTGACAGGTCATTGTCATTCTTGTATTTAAGACACAATATCTCCCATGCACAATCATACCCAATGTCAGTGGGTAGATGGAAACAGTTCTCAATCAGGTTCTTGGGGGTACCATCTAAACAGTTGTATAGGTGAGTTAGCCTTCGTGCAGGGTCGTCGGTATTACACTCCACAATACAGGTGAAAGAATTCTTAAACATGGAGAATTTGGTTAAGTCTCCGCTGAAACGCTCCAGCTTCATCTGTGGCAGCTGCATTCGTCGTGTTAGTTCTTGCTGACTAACTAGTGTACAATCAAGAGCCTTCACTATTTCAGAAGTTTGCAGATCTGCTTGTGACACATCGCGAGTTAAGGGAACACTTCTTGGCACAAAAGGCGTCGCATCTGGGGCCAATGGAGTTGAATGATGTTCAAGACCCTTCAGGTCATACGTCACACTGTGGACGTTTGTAGGATTCACATCTGCTTCATGAACCCTGTTGAATATTCCACTCTCATAGTGAGAATTTACATCACTTCTCCACTGCTCAATCCCTTTGACATCCAACTGAACTGATGAGTCCCTCTTCTCCCGTTGTGAAGCATTACTAGCAGCGGAACCAGCATATGAAGTTCCAACTTCAGACAGTATTTTATACTCTACCTGTAGTTTATCACAGTCTAACTTCAGGGCGTTAATCTCTTCTTGGCTCTTGCGTTTAGCTGCAATTGCTTTGGCTTGCATTTCAATTTCAAGTGTTTTGGCTTGCATTTCAGCTTCAGCTGCAAGTGCTTTGTCTTGCATTTCAGCTTCAGCTGCAAGTGCTTTGGCTTGCATTTCCAAAGCCAATTCCTCTTCTTCTAGCTGTTTTGCTACCTCCGCCTGCTTAAGCTTTGCTTGCGCCTCAAGCAAGCGCACACGCAGTGCCGACTGGCTGGTCTTTGCTGAAGCTCTTGAAATGGACGACATGGTGACAGATGATAGAGGCCACAACAGACGATCCTTGCAGACACAAGGCTGACGAAGTCCACTTGTCCCGCGCTGGCGTTACTTGA
>NC_090731.1:122166097-122183597 GCF_036898095.1 Palaemon carinicauda
TTCTCTCCCAACACCATTACTGTGTTATGATGCCATCCACCACCTGAGGATCATTCCCTGGGACTTCCTACGTCAAATGCAAGAGAGAAAACTTAGCAGGACTTCAGCAGGAACCAGTCAGGTCCCTGTCAGCCAAGTTAATACATGTGAACAAATGTCCGTTCCTCCACCTCCAGCCACATCCTCACCTGAGGAAGCCTGGCAATACTTTCTAAAGGAATATAGCGATGTGCTAATGACAAAGGAGCAGTTTCATCAAGGAGCACAACTCGAGCCAA
Source organism: Palaemon carinicauda (assembly GCF_036898095.1). Taxonomy (NCBI): domain Eukaryota; kingdom Metazoa; phylum Arthropoda; class Malacostraca; order Decapoda; family Palaemonidae; genus Palaemon; species Palaemon carinicauda. The sequence continues at coordinate 122,166,376 of NC_090731.1, forward strand.
TGACTGGACCACCTATGCGTATTCACCTGAAAGAGGATGTGAAACCATTGCTATCTACACTCCACGTCTTACACCACTAGCCTTTCAAGAGGACGTCAAGACTGAGTTGGAGACAATGGTAGCACAAGGTATCATTAAACCTGTTGGGGATCAGCCATCTCCGTGGTGTCACCCCTTAGTGGTTGTGGCCAAACCTACAGGTGGTGTTCGTGTCACCACAGATTTAAGCAAGTTAAATTCACAGGTTTTAAGGCCTGCGCATCCTTCACCATCACCATTTAGTGCAATCAGGAGTATTGATCCTAATTCAAGATATTTCTCCACCATGGAGGCATTGTGTGGGTACTGGCAGATCCCACTAGCAGAGGAAGACCAAGCCCTTACAACATTCATCACGCCCTAGGGTCGGTATCGCTATCGTCATTCACCCAAGGGATTCAGCGCTTCAGGAGATGCCTACTGCAGGAGAGGTGATATTGGTCTTCAGGGCATCCAACATTGTGTCAAGGTTGTGGATGATATCCTTGTATATGATAAGGATTATTATTCTTACTTATGCAGGCTCAACAAAGTTTTGTCTCGCTGTAGGACTCACGTTATTACTTTAAATGCAGAAAAGTTTATTATTGCTAGTCCTACTGTATCTTTTTGTGGGTATACGTTATCTGAAAATGTAATTGCAGCTGACGAGGAGAAAGTTCGAGCTATATCAGAGTCCCCAACGCCAGCAAATCTGACAGATTTAAGGTCATTCATGGGCCTTACTAACCAATTAACAGAATTTTCACCCGATCTTGCAGCTGCAGCAAGAGATCATTCACGTGGACAGCAGATCATGATGCCGCCTTTGCCAGTGTTAAAAAGGCTCTCTCTCAGCCACCTATGCTGATTCATTTCGACCTGACATACCCCACCGTACTACAAACGGACGCTTCTCGTTTATATGGTTTAGGATATGCACTTCTACAATACCATGGAGAAGGCCGTTTCCGCATGGTCCAGTGTGGTTCAAGATTTTTGGCTGATGCAGAAACTAGGTGGGCCACCATTGAGCTAGATTGTTTAGCTTCAGTATGGGCTATGAATAAATGTTGCCATTACTTACTTTGATTGCTCCATTTCACATTGGTGACTGACCATAGACCCCTGATACCCATCTTGAATACTTATACATTGGATGCAATAGAAAACACACATATTCAGTCTCTGAAAGAGAAAATTTCACCCTATATCTTCACTGCAGTATGGCGTAAAGGCAAGGAACATTGCATCCTTGATGCCCTCTCACGTGCCCCTGTGAGCCACCCAACGTCCGAAGACGATATGTTAAATAGTGAAACCCATCTTTCCCTCAGGAGTGTAATAGCCAAGACTGTGGATGCAATTGCAGATGTGAAGACCTCAGATACACAAGATCTTATTTTTGGAAGAGATTCGCACCGCAGCACGTGAGGACCCCTCGTACACAAGACTCCTCCAGAACATTACTAACGGCTTCCCCAGTCACCGCTACAATCTCCACAATGACCTACTACCCTATTGGAAAATAAGGGAGGATTTATATACCGATGATGACCTTGTCCTGTATGGTAGCTGAATAGTAATTCCCTTAGCTATGCGGCACAGCATTTTAAGACGCCTTCATGACAGCCATTGTGGAGCGGAGGCGACAAAGCGTCGGGCTAAGTAGACTGTATATTGGCCTGGTATTAATTCAGACATAGCAAATACTGTCCATGCCTGCAAGCCATGTCAGATAATGCAGCTAAGCCCACAGCAGGAACCACTATAATGCAACGAAAACCACTCTCGTCCCTTCGAATCAGTATCAGCTGATTTCTTCAGTGTTGCTGGGAAATCTTTCCTGGTGTATGTAGACAGACTATCTGGATGGCCTGTAGCTGTAAAATTTGGTACCAAAACTACAGCGGAAGTAACAACACGACACTTCAGCCACATCTTCCGAGACTTAGGTGTTCCAGTAAGGCTTAGGACAGATGGCTGACCTCAGTTCACCAGCTCAAAATTCAAGAATTTTCTAACCCGATAGGATGTTCAACATGTGATATCCCCACCTTACTATCCCTAAAGTGATGGCTATGCCGAGGCAGCTGTGAAGAAGGTCAAACATTTTATCCTAAAAGTAGCACCTTCTGGAACATCGACACCGAAGATTTTGACAAAGGATTATTGGAAATACGGAATACTCCTAACTATGCTGGCCTTTCTCCAACGCAGATATTATATGGCTAAGCCCTTCGATCATGCATCCCAGCCCATGCATCATCATTCAAGCAGGAGTGGCAAGAAAAAGCAAATGAATATGACCTTCGTGTAACATCATGTACAGAAGCAGCTAAAATAAGGTACGACAGCCGTGCACACCCTTTGGAACCACTCAAGCTCAATGATAATGTTCGTATCCAAGACCCTATCTCCAAGCAATGGGATAAGACTGATATTATTATGGGCATCGATAGGTCACGAGACTACAATGTGGAATTACCTTCAGGAAGAATATTATGGCGTAACCGCTGTTTCTTACGCCCTGTACCACATTCTCCTTCACATTTGCCTGACGAGACTACCAACCGTGTGCCTCACGATCGTACATAAATTATTTTGTATATATTATGCTTGTATCTGTGCTCTTCTCTCACACTAAAAAGAACCTGAATAAACAATTCTCCGTTTTTCCTCTCTAACATTGTCTGTCTTGTGAACATGTAGTTTCCTGTTGCCTTGAGGTTTTGTATATAAAGGAGAGTGTTCTTTAATATAGTACTCAATTGATTGCATCCTGCCTTTGAGTTCACAACCTTTCTCTCTGCCGTCACATTGGTGACCCCGGAAGTCAACTAGCTCTCACCGCCTTCCACCCCCATCCTTCCATCGTTGGTACTATGGCGGACTCTACGGAAGTTATTGCTGCGACTCCCCCATTGAAACTTTCGTCATTTGCCAGCGGAGAGGCGTTTGCTTGATTTCAGCATGCAGAAGTCCAGTTTCGCATCAACGGCGTGACTCGCTCAACCACCAGAGCAGATTATGTTTTCGCGGCGATACCCGAGGACACCTTCCCAGAAATATCCGACTGGCTTTGTGAACAAGGAGACACCCCAATAGCGTATGACGCCCTCAAAACATACCTTCTGCAGCAGTACTCGCCGTCGCCAGCCGCCCGTATAGCAAAGCTTTTTTAGCTCTCTCAACAACCATTAGGGGACCAAAGGGCTTCGCTTGCCCTCAGGGAAATGACCTGTATCACTCGCCTTCAACCTGCCGCAGACGGCTCTCCTCGTTAGGTGAACCTACTTCGTGCCCTTTGAATATGCCGTTTACCCGGACCTATACGCGCTGCCATACCCGATGTCGATAGTCTACCCATAAAGGACTTGATGACCAAAGCCGACGCCCTTATGGACAGCCACTTCAAGACCTTCATCAAAGCCTCCACCCCTGACGAAGAGGATGCCTTTTCAACGTCAACCGAAGCTGATATGAATGCCATAGAACATACACACCTACCCCGTGACGTGCCGAAGAAGCGACAAAGCCACCCACCACCCACCAATCGCTCGGGCCCCAACAAACGACTTCTGCAGCCACTTACTACCTCCCATCGGCCGTAGTTTTGCTACTACCAATTCAGATTCGGGGCAACCGCAAAGAAATGTGCCGAGGATTGTCTGTGGCCAAAAAAAACGTGTAAGTAGGCCATCGCTCGTGGCGGGGGCCTCCCGTGTTTCTAATCTTTTCTTTTTACATGAAGCAGGAACGGCCGTGCAATTTTTGGTAGACACGGGTGCTTGTCGTTCTCTTTTGCCAAGGAAACTCTTCAAGACACGAAGTAGTCTGTCTACATCTGCCGACGTCCGCTTTGTAGATGCCAACGGATCTGCGATACCCCACCTACGGTTACGAGAACCTCACATTATCATTCGGAAATGATAAATTCAATTGGAAGTTTCTCGTTGCTGACGTCATAGTGCCCATCCTCGGTGCGGATTTCCTCTCTCATTTCCAGCTTCTGGTCGATGTCACCCAGCGACGATTGGTCAACGCAGACTTGTACTTGTCGACACCTCTTCAACCCGCCCCCTCTAACCTCGCTCTCCACATCAACGCACCCACGGATGAAAACGCACACCTGCTTACGTCGTACCCAGAAGTTTTCCGTCCAGGAGTTCGCCAAACGCCCAAGGTTCCTGCCAAGCACGGTATTTATCACCATATCAAGATGACGGGACCCCAGTCTTCGCAAAATTCAGACGTCTGGCACCAGAACGATTGGCCGCTGCCAAACAGACGTTCGCCGAAATGGAGGAAATGGGCCTTTGCCAAAAGGCCTCCAGCCCATGGTCGTCACCCTTACACATCGTTCTGAAGAAAGACGGCTCCCTCCGTCCATGTGGGGATTACAGGTGCCTGAACATGCAAACAGAACCCGATCACTACCCCCTCCCAAACATTGCCGACATGACCTCCTACCTGCACAAAGCAAAGGTTTTCTCTACGCTTGATCTTCTGAAGGGGTATTATCAGGTGCCTTTGAACCCAGAAGTCATCCCCAAGACTGCCATCAGCACTCCGTTTGGTACATACACCTTCAATTACTCCTGTTTTGGCCTTCGTAATGTTGGGGCCACGGTGTCAACGTCTCATGGATGGCATTTTAGGGGATCTCCCTTTCTGTGTATGCTATGTGGACGCCATACTTGTGTTCTCCTCCTCAAAAGAAGAACACCTCCGTCACCTGCGCATCGTGCTCGACCGCCTGCAAAAAAACGGCCTTGTAGTCCGGTACGACAAGTGTACCTTTGGCGCCAACGAAGTGTCGTTCTTAGGGCACCACATCACTCTTGAAGGAGTCCATCCCCTCCCTGAGAAGGTAGCAGCCGTTCAGAACTTCCCCGCGCCCTCGAAAGTCAAAGCTCTGCAGGAGTTCTTGGGTATGATCAACTATTATCACCGTTTTCTGCCAGCCATTGCCGCCACTCTTGCTCACCTCTACGCCTCCCTCAAGGGTAAGCCAAAGGACCTGAAGTGGGGTCCCATTCAAAAAGCAGCCTTCTGAAATGCAAAGAATGCCTTATCAACTACTGCGGCTCTCACTTTTCCTATCCCACATGCCCCTCTCCTTCTCTCCACCGATGCCATCGACGTCGCTATTGGTTCAGTACTTAAGCAGGTGGTCAATGGCTGGCCCCGCCCATTGGCCTTCTTCCTCAAAGGCAAAATCGGGCTATTCTACTTTCTATTGAGAATTGCTGGTGGTGCACTTGGCTGTCCGTCACTTTCGTCATTTCTTAGAAGATACGCCCTTCGTCATTCGCATAGACCACATGCCTCTGGTGCACGCCTTTACTCGACAGTCGGATGCCTGGTCCGCCCGGCAACACCGACATCTCTCCGCCGTGGCTGAACAATTGCACCCTTCAATACGTCCCTGGGAAAATGAATCCCGTTGCCTGTCAAGAAACACGTTGACTGCCATTCAACTGGGATTGGATTACAACGCCCTGGCTGAAGCCCAACGACAGGATCCAGAATATCAAGCATGTAGGACATCCTGCACGTCTCTCCGTTGGGAAAATTTCCCCCTCGACGACTCCAACACCACCCTCCTTTGTGACGTCAGTACTGGCAGACTACGACCTTGGATTCCTGCTCCCATGCCCCGACAGGTGTTTGATTTCATTCACGGCCTTTCTAATCCCTCGTTCCGTTCTACTGCACAGCTGCTGAAGGCAAAGTTCATTTGGCACGGCATTTCTAAGGATGCTAAGGATTAGGTCCGCGCCTGTAGTTCTTGCCAAACTTCCAAAGTACATCAACACACGGATTCAGGAGTGGGTACCTTTCCTCAACCTCAGCGTCGTTTTGCACACATTCACGTCGACGTTATAGGCCCCCTATCCCCATCACACGGACACCGTTACCTGTTTACCGTCATCGACCGCTCCACCCGTTGGCCTGATGCCATTCCCTTGGAAACTACAATGTCCGCCTCATGTACACCTGCCTTACTCTCTGGATGGATTGCAAGATTTGGTATCCTTGAGCATATTACTTCTGACAGGGGAACCACTTTCACCTCTCAATTGTGGACATCATTAGCGAATCTCCTGGGCATCACCCTACATCAGACAAAGGCCTACAACCCCGCTGCCAATGGAATGGTTGAACGTTTTCATTGCACCCTCAAAGCAGCTTTGATGTCCCGCGGCAAGGATTCAAACTGGTTTACTCAACTTCCCTGGGTCCTCCTGGGACTAAGGTCCACTCCTAAAGATACCCTCGATGTCTCGGCAGCTGAAATGGTGTATGGCGACTCATTGGTCATCCCTGCCGAATTTTTTCCTTCTACAACCTCCTCCGATGATCTCCAGCGCATACGTCACGTCGTGGGAAAATTTACTCCATACCGCCAGACTTACAAGCCTTAGCGAAGCATCACATACCAACAGACTTGCACTCTGCAACACACGTCTTCCTGCACAACGACACTGCCAAGGCACCGCTAACGCCCCCTGACACAGGTTCTTTCCTTGTGATCCAACGCAGTCCGAAAGCATTCCTACTAAACATTCGTGGCAAAGAAGACTGGGTCTCCATTGATCATCTAAAACATGCTTATCTACTGCCAGATGACCCGCCTACAGTTCGCCTCTCTAGATCAGGGCGCCCTATTTAACATGTACAGTATGTCCTTTTTAGGGGGGAAGCCATGTACCAACCGTGTGTCACATGATCGTACATAAATTATTTTGTATATATTATGCTTGTATCTGTGCTCTTCCCTCGCATTAAAAAGAACCTGAATAAACAAGTCTCCGTTTTTCCTCTCTAACATTGTCTGTCTTATGAACATGTAATTTCCTGTTGTCTTGAGGTATTGTATATAAAGGAGAGTGTTCTTTAATAAAGTACTCAGTTGAATGTATCCTGCCTTTGAGTTCACAACCTTTCTCTCTGACGTCACAAGACACAGCAATCTCCAAAGAAGAAGGATGCTGTCCCTGCGACTAGTCAACAACAGCAAAGTGGCACTCAAGCTGAGTATCAGCGTTCACCGTGACGCCATACCCGTACATATAGCTCATTGAACGCCAAGGGGAGGGGGAGGTAATGGATCATCATTATAATTATTTACATATACAGTATATATATGATAATCATTGTTATATGTACCTTTATTGCTAATACACATTTAGTATATATGTAGTGTTAGGAATACATGTATGCAAGTATTCTTGTTTATTGGAGCATAGGGAATACTATGTAGCGTTCATATAATCTCATGTGGCATGCATTTCATATTTTAATCATCTGGTATTATTGCAACCAGTCTTTCCCGTAGCCCACCACTGTTCACAGCTCCTCCAGTGTATTATGTTTATTTTGATTATTTTCACTCATTATATGGCTTAAGAACTTACGCAAGTGTTTCTGTGAAAACCTTATTTACTTTACATCTAATGATAACTAAGATAGAGTCTCTCCTACCCTTAGTAATCTCAATGTTGTCAGGTGTATGAGAACAGAAAAGAATAAATAAAGAATAGGCCAGACTAATTGGTGTATGTGTAGGCAAAGGGAAAATTAACCGTAACTAGAGAGAAGAATTCAATGTAGAACCGTCTGTCCAGCCAAAGGACCCCATTACTCTCAAGCAGTAGTATCTCAACGGGTGGCTTGTACCCTGGCCAATCTACTACCTATAATATATATATATATATATATATATATATATATATATATATATATATATATATATATATATATATATATATATATATATATATATATATATATATATATACACACACACACACACACATATATATATATATATATATATATATATATATATATATATATATATATATATATATATATATATATATACTGTATATATATATATATATATATATATAAATATTGGAAATACTGATCAGTTCTAAATAAAAGGAAATCATTTAGCTGGGAAATAACTTTAAATGAATGTCTATGAGGCCTTGACTTAATCGGTTGGCCTAAACAATTCTTTTCTTTCACTTCACCAACGAAGTCACATGCAAATATCACATTTCACCGAAAAGAGTGACTCAAATGTTATTCGTGTTTTATTCATTTATAATTCGCAACTGTATAGAAAATTAGAAAAAATTGTATGGTTGTATCAAAAAGAAACATACAATAAATTTGTATGACTTATTTTCCAAGAATCACGTATACATTATTTTCTATTCTTTGTTCAGGAACGCCATCAACACACAGGGTGAACATAAAAGTCCTCAAGACTATGATGGCATTCGAGTAAGAAAACAGGTTATCAATTGTTTATATCCTTAGCCATTGTGGTGGCTGATGTGGTAATGCCCCTGACTGGTGATCGCTAGACTTATTAGTTTCTTTGGTCGCTGCAACTTCAGCATCCTTGTGAGCTGATAATGAGGGGATTTGGGGGGAGCCTATAGTTCTATCTGCTAAGTCCTCAGCTGAGATTGCCTGACCCTCCTTGGTCCTAGCTTGGGTGGAGAGGGGGTTTGGGTGCTGATCATAAGTGTTTATGGTCGCTCTCTAAGGAGTTGTCCTGTTTGATAGGGCAATGTTACTGTTTTATCCTCTGGTATTCATGAGTGGCCTTTAAACCCTCTAAATATTAAATAGTTTATATCCCAAGCTAACCTCATCAATGGTAAATCATTAAGGAAGCCAGATAAAATTTTTAATGTTGTTTCAACCTTTGGATCACGATGTAAAACGAACACAAAACGTTCTTTTAACCTCTCAATCAACTGAAAAATAAGAGAAAATAAGTCACTTTTAAGTGGCAGAAAATTTCTTAAAAACTAATTTTCATTTTCATAGCTATTGGTGGAAGGTAAATCCTGTTCAAAATAAACATAACATGTAGTAAGTAAACGAACGATTGGTATGATATCTTTGCTCTTTGTTTGGGTACTGGCTAGAAAAATTCGACCATGCTGTGTTAGTTGAATCGAAGGCACATGTTGTTTCAAAGGCTCCAATCTATAACCATTATTGCTGGAATAAACATTTTCTTCAACGTGACAACAATGTTATCCGTAAAATGCTGATGCTCTTAATGCTCCCCTGCACATTTTGACTATTATAGGAAATCATTAACTTGCTTTTTCAGTAAAAACTACCTTTTTCATAAATCCCTTCTCATTAGGTAAGACTCAGCAGCACTACAAGGAATGTCGTGTCTGTGCCAGGTGGAGGTACTAAGAGAGAGGCAAGCCTGGCAAGGTGAATACAAGTAAAATTTATTCAAAAGATAACGAGGTCTTATACAAACAGTTGAAGGCAACAATGTCACATAAAAAAAAATGTGAAACATGCCATGGAGAGCGTAAATAGATTTTTCTATTATAAGTGTGGGAGAGAGCGACAGATAAAAAAGCAATTGCATTACAGTGTAAGAACATGTATGAAACTCATGAGGTTTATGGCTATACCTCCCTCACCCCCCCCAAAAAAAAAAGATACATGTTAAATAGGGCTCACTGTTTTAGAAAGGCTGTCACCAAAGTTACTTGGAGGCTGTGAGGAAAACGTTCAATCATTCCGTTGGGTGCAGGGTTGTAGGTGTTTGTCTGATGTAGAGAGATGCCATAAGATTCATTAATGATGTCCACAATTGAGAAGAGAAAGTGGTACCCCTGTCAGAAGTGATATGCTAAGAGGTACTATATCTTACTATCCACCATAACAGTAAGGTGGATGTAGGTGAGGCAGACATTGCATTTTACATGGGATTGGCATTAAGCCAGCTAGTGTAACGGTCAATGACAGTAAACATAGACATGGTGTCATTGTGATGTAGGCACGGGACCTACTACATTGACGTGAATGTGGGCAGAACAAAACTGTGGTTGAGAGAAGGTGTCCACTCCTTAATCCGTACGTCGAAGTACTTTTGAAGTTTGACATGAAGTAATGTCTTGGACACATTTCTTAGTATCCTTAGGAATGCCGGGCTAAGTAAATGTCGTTTTCAGTAGGTGTGCAGTAGATAGGCAAGAGGAATGTGAACGGCCATGATTGAAACCAAACACCTGCAGGTGAATGGGAGCAGGTATCCATTGTCGTTGTCTATCAATACAGATGTCACTGATGAGGGTAGTATACTGGCAATGGAGTCGTCAAGGGCGACGTCTTTCCAATGGAGGGATACACAGGATGTCCTACAGGCTTCGTACTCTGGGTCTTTTTGTTTACTTCTACCTAGGCGTTGCAATCCAATCCCAGGTGAATGGCGCCCAATGAATTTCTTGACAGGGCATCGGCAACGGGATTCATTTTCGCAGGGACGTGTTGAAGGTTGCACTTAAACAGAAAATTTTAAGATATCGATTTAGATTGATGATATTGATTTACTTTCAGATGTGAATTATTTGTATGAACTGTTATATTAAGCTATGCTGATTGCTATATTACCCGAGTGCACATACAAAAAATATCATTAGTTTGTTAATGAAAGTATGATATTCAAGTTAAAGGACTAAAAACACAAGCAAGGTCCCAAGAAGTAGAACTATCTATCACAATATCTCCAAGTATATTTGATACTAACAGAAACGCAAAAAAAGTTAGATGTGTACCGCATGTGTTTCATACACTTAGAAACACGGTATTCTATTATAGTTTCTTTTTTTCTTTTCTTTTATCTCTCCGGCGTGGCTGAGTATAACTGCAACCTTCAACACGTCCCTGGGAAAATGAATCCTATTGCCGTTGCCCTGTCATGAAACACATTGATTGCCATTTACCTGGGATTTGATTACATCGCCTTGGCAGAAGTATACAAAAAGATCCATATACATATTCATCATAAATAACCGTGTGTTGCAAACACACTAATCAGCTGTCATGGTGGATATTTGTTGATTTCAAGTCTCAGCACAGATTCCTGAATTCGACAGGTACCCACGTGAAAAGAACTTATATCTCTCTTGATAGCTGAATTGGTAAAGTTGTCCATGCAGGGATTGTTTCGTCTTAAATGATTCAAATGACTCTCGATCTGATATACATTCTTTTGAGTAGAATTTGATATCAAATGACATTATGGTGATAATTTACATTGATTAAAATCACGAGTGTCAGTGATATATATATATATATATATATATATATATATATATATATATATATATATATATATATATATATATATATATATATATATATATATATATATATATATATACACACCAAGGCACTTCCTCCAGTTTTGGGGGTTAGCTGACATCAAACAAATGAAACAAAAAGAGGGAACCTCTCCACTCTACGTTCCTCCCAGCCTGACAAGGGGACTTAACCGAGTTTGGGTGGTACTGCTAGAGTGCCACAGCCCACCCTCCCACGTTATCCACCACAGATGAAGCATCATAACACTGAATCCCATACTGCTGCTACCTCTGCGGTCATCGAAGGCACCGGAGGATGCAGCAGGGCCTACCGGAACTGCGTCACAATCGCTCCCCATTCATTCCTATTTCTAGCATGCTCTCTTGCCTCTCTCACATCTATCCTCCTATCACCCAGAGCTTCCTTCACTCCATCCATCCACCCAAACCTTGGCCTTCCTCTTATACTTCTCCCATCAACTCTTGTATTCATCACCTTCTTTAGCAGACTGCCATTTTCCATTCTCTCAACATTGCAAAACCACCTCAACACATTCATATCCTCTAAGGCTGCTAGCTCATTTTTTACACCTGTTCTCACCCCCACTAATTCGTTCCTAACCCTATCTACTCAAGATACACTACCCATACTCCTTAGACATTTCATCTCAAACACATCCAATTTCTGTCTCTCCGTCACTTTCATGCCCCACAACTCCGATCCATACATCACAGTTGGTACAATCGCTTTCTCATACAGAACTCTCTTTACATTCATGCCCAACCCTCTAATTTTTATCATTCCCTTAACTGCCCCCAACACTTTGCATCCTTCATTCACTCTTTGATGTACATCTGCTTCCACTCCACCATTTGCTGCAACAACAGACCCCAAGTACTTAAACTGATCTCCTCCTCCTCAAATAACTCTCCATTCAATATGACATTCAACCTCGCACCACCTTCCCTTCTCGTACATTTCATAACCTTACTCTTACCCAAATTAACTCTCAACTTCCTTCTCTCACACACCCTTCCATATTCTGTCACTAATCGGCGAAGCTTCTCTTCCACGTCTGCAACCAGTTCAGTATCATCAGCAAACAACAACTGATTTACCTCCCATTCATGGTCATTCTCGTCTACAAATTTCAATCCTCGTCCAAGCACTCGAGCATTCACCTCTCTCATCACTCCATCAACATACAAGTTAAACAACCACGGTGACACCACACATCCCTGTCTCAGCCCCACTCTCACCGGAAACCAATCGCTCACTTCATTTCTTATCCTAACACATTCTTCACTACCATTGTAGAAACTTTTCACTGCTTGCAACAACCTTCCACTAACTCCATATAACCTCATCACATTCCACATTGCTTCCCTATCAACTCTATCATACGCTTTCTCCAGATCCAAAAACGCAACATACACCTCCTTACCTTTAGCTAAATATTTCTTGCATACCTGCCTTAATGTAAAAATCTGATTCATACAACCCCTACCTCTTCTAAATGCACTCTGTACTTCTAAGATTGTATTCTTTGTTTTATCCCTAATCCTATTAATCAATTATCTACCAAACAATTTTCCAACTACACTCAACAAACTAATACCCTTTGAATTACAACACTCATGCACATCTCCCCTATCCTTATATAGTGGTACAATACACGCACAAACCCAATCTAGTGGTACCATTGACAACACAAGACACATAATAAACAATCTCACCAACCATTCAAGTACAGTCACACCCCCTTCCTCCAACATATCAGCTCTCACACCATCCATACCAGATGCTTTTCTTACTCTCGTTTCATCTAGTGCTCTCCTCATTTCCTCTATTGTAATCTCTCTCTTATTCTCATCTCCCATCACCGGCACCTCAACACCTGCAACAACAATTATATCTGTCACCCTATTATCCTTTACAATCAGTAAACTTTCAAAATATCCCACCTACATTTTCCTTGCCTCCTCTCCTTTTGACAACCTTCCATTTCCATCTTTCACTGTCTCTTCGATTCTTGAGCCAGCCTTCCTTACTCTCTTCACTTCTTTCCAAAACTTCTAATTCTCTTAATATGAATGACCTAATCCCCGACCCAACTTCAGGTCAGCTGCCCTCTTTGCCTCACGTACCTTGTGCTTTACTTCCACATTTTTCTCACGATATCTTTCATAGTTCTCTGCACTATTACTCTGCAATCATTCTTCAAAAGCCCTCTTTTTCTCTTCCAGGTTTACCTTCACACCTTCATTCCACCATACACTGCCCTTCCTCATGCTGCCTCCAATAAACTTCTTGCCGCACACATCACTTGCAATCCCAATAGAATTTTCTTTCACTAACTTCCACCCCTCCTCTAAATTACCAGTTTCTCTTACTTTCACTTCGCCATATGCCATTTTCAACGTTTCTTGATATTTACTTTTAACCCCGGGTTTTATTAGCTCTTCAACCCTCACTCTTACATCCACCTACTCTATTCCCCCACTCTTTTGCTACACCCAATTTTCCTTCCACTAAAAAATGATCAGACATACTGTTAGCCATACCCCTAAACACGTGCACGTCTTTCAATCTTTCACACATTCTTTTAGTTATCAACACATTATACCAACCGTGTGTCACACAATTGTTCATAATTATTTTGTATATATTATGCTTGTATCTGCGCTCTTCCCTCGCACTAAAAAGAACCTGAATGATCATGTCTCCGTTTTGCTCTGTAACATTGTCTGTCTCTCGAACATGTCATGTCCTGTTGCCTTGAGGTTTTGTATATAAAGGAGTGTGTTCCTTAATAAACAACTCAGTCGATTGCATCCTTCCTTTGAGTTCACAACCCTCTCTTGGCCGTCACATTGGTGACCCCGGAAGTCGACTCGCTCCCACCGCCTTCCACCCCCACCCCCTCGCCCCTTCATCGTTAGTACTATGGAGGACTCTACGGCAGTTGGTGCTGCGGCCGCTCCATTCAAACTTTCATCGTTTGCCAGCGGAGAGGCGTTTGCTTGGTTTCAGCGCGCAAAAGTCCAGTTTCGTATCAGGGGCGTGACTCGCTCAACCACCAAAGCGGATTATGTTCTCGCGACAATACCCGAGGACCCCTTCCCAGAAATTTCCGGCTTGCTTTGTGAACAAGGAGACACCTCAATAGCGTATGACGCCCTCAAAACATACCTTCTGCAGCAGTACTCGCCGTCGCCAGCTGCCCGTATAGCAAAGCTTTTTCAGCTCTCGCAACAACCGTTGGGGGACCAAAGGGCTTCGCTTGCTCTCAGGGAAATGACCAGTATCGCTAGCCTTCAACCTGTCGCAGACAGCTCTCCTCGTGAGGTGACCCTACTTCGTGCCCTTTGGATACGCCGTTTACCCGAACCTGTACGCGCTGCCATACCCGATGTCGATAGTTTACCCATAAAGGACTTGATGACCAAAGCCGACGCCCTTATGGACAGCCACTTTAAGACCTCCATCAACGCCTCCACCCCTGACGAAGAGGATGCCTATTCAACGTCAACCGAAGCTGACATGAATGCTGTAGGACATACACGCCTACCCCGTGACGTGCCGAAGCAGCGACAAAGCTGCCCACCACCCACCAATCGCTCGGGCCCCAACGAACGACTTCTACAGCCACTTACTACCTCCCATCCGCCGCAGTTCTGCTACTACCACTTCAGATTCGGGGCAACCGCGAATAAATGTGCCAAGGATTGTCAGTGGCCAAAAAACGTGTAGGCCTAAGTAGGCCATCGCTCGTGGCGGTGGCCTCCCATGTTTCTAATCTTTTCTTTTTACAGGATGCAGGAACGGGCGTGCGATTTTTGGTAGAAATGGGTGCTTGTCATTCTCTTTTGCCAAGGAAACTCTTCAAGGCACAACCTAGTCTGTCTACATCTGCCGACGTCCGCTTTGTAGCTGCCAACGGATCTGCGATACCCACCTATGGTTACAAGAACCTCACATTATCGTTCGGAAACGGTAAATTCAATTGGAAGTTTCTCGTTGCTGACGTCACAATGCCCATCCTCGGTGCGGATTTCCTCTCTCAATTCCTCCTTCTGGTCGATGTCGCCCACCGACGATTGGTCAACGCAGACTCGTACTTGTCGACACCTCTTCAACCCGCCCCCTCTAACCTCGCTCTCCACATCAGCGCACCCACGGATGACTACGCCCACCTCCTCACGTAGTACCCGGAAGTTTTCCGTCCAGAACTTCGCCAAACGCCCACGGTTCCTGCCAAGCACGGTATTTATCACCATATCAAGATGTCAAGACCCCCAGTCTTCGCAAAATTCAGACGTCTGGCACCGGAACGATTGGCAGCCGCCAAACAGACGTTCGCCGAAATGGAGGAAATGGGCTTTTGCCAAAAGGCCTCCAGCCCATGGTCGTCACCCTTACACATCGTTCTGAAGAAAGACGGCTCCCTCCGTCCGTGCGGGGATTACAGGCGCCTGAACATGCAAACAGAACCGGATGACTACTCCCTCCCAAACATTGCCGACGTGACCTCCTACCTGCAAAAAGCAAAGGTTTTTTCTACGCTCGACCTCCTGAAGCGGTATCATCAGGTGCCTATGAACCCAGAAGACATACCAAAGACCGCCATCACCACTCCGTTTGGTACATACACCTTCAATTATTCCTTTTTTGGCCTTTGTAATGCTGGGGCAACGTTTCAACGTCTCATGGATGGCATCTTAGGGGACCTCCCTTTCTGTGTATGTTATGTGGACGACATACTTGTGTTCTCGTCCTCAAAAGAGGAACACCTCCGTCACCTGCGCAACGTGCTCGACCGCCTGCAACAAAATGGCCTTGTAGTACGGTACGACAAGTGTACCTTTGGCGCCAACGAAGTGTCGTTCTTAGGGCACCGCATCACTCCTGAGGGAGTCCATCCCCTCCCTGAGAAGGTAGCAGCCGTTCAGAACTTCCCCCTCGACCGTCAAAGCTCTGCAGGTAATCTTGGGCATGATCAACTATTATCACCGTTTTCTGCCAGCCATTGCCCCCACTCTTGCTCCCCTCTATGCCTCCCTCAAGGGCAAGCCAACGGACCTGAAGTGGAGTCCCTTCAAGAAGCAGCCTTCTGCAATGTAAAGAAGGCGCTATCAACTGCTGCGGCTCTCGCTTTTCCTATCCCACACGCCCCTCTCCTTCTCTCCACCGATGCCAGCGACTATCGGTGCAGTACCCGAGCAGGTGGTCAAAGGCTCGCCCAGCCCATTGGCCTTCTTCAGCAGAAAACTGTCCAAGGCAGAATCTGGTTATTTTACCTTCGATCGAGAATTGTTGGCGGTGCACTTGGCTGTCCGTCACTTTCGCCATTTCTTAGAAGGTACGCCCTTCGTCATTCGCACAGACCACATGCCTCTGGTGCACGCCTTCACTCGACAGTCTGACGCCTGGTCCGTCCGTCAATGCCGACATCTCTCCGCCGTGGCTGAATACAATTGCACCATTCAATACGTCCCTGGGAAAATGAATCCCGTTGCCGATGCCCTGTCAAGAATCACGTTGGCTGCCGTTCAACTGGGATTGGATTACAACGCCCTGGCTGAAGACAAACGACAGGATCCAGAGTATCAAACTTGTAGGACATCCTGCATGTCCCTCCCTTGGGAAGACTTTCCCGTCGAATACTCTAACACCACCCTCATCTGTGACGTCAGTACTGGTAGACCGCGACCTTGGATTCCTGCTCCCATGCGGCGATAGGTGTTTGATTTCATTCACGGCCTTTCACATCCCTCTTGCCATTCTGCTGCACAGCTACTGAAGGCAAAGTTAATTTGGCACGGCATTTCTAAGGATGCTAAGGATTGGGTCCGCGCCTGTACTTCTTGCCAAACTTCCAAAGTACATCGACACACGGATTCAGGAGTGGGCACCTTTCCTCAACCTCAGCGTCATTTTGCACACATTCACGTCGACGTTGTAGGCCCCCTACCCACATCACAAGGACAGCGTTACCTGTTTACCATCATCAACCGCTCCACTCATTGGCCTGAAGCCATTCCCATGGAAACTGC
>NC_090731.1:122188597-122231097 GCF_036898095.1 Palaemon carinicauda
AACATTGCTGGCTGCTACTACACCTCATATAGTACCCTTTTCCTCCCCCTCTGTTCCTTTATGATGGCCGAGCCATTGTCTTTCTTGAGCCGGTGCCCTGCAACCTTACCATAGCCGGTAGGTTGGCGGGGCCAGCCAGACTCCCTCTCTACAGCCATTGTCCGGCAGCCTTCGGCTATGCCAGCTGCAGGCAGCCATGAAAACTGCCGGAGGCCCTGTTGGATGCCGGCGACTATGTGTCTTACAAACTGTTGGCAGCTATGACGGCTACCGGCGGCGATGCATGTTGCTGGTAGCCATGTCATTTGTCGGCAGCTATGAGGGCTCCTGGCGGCTGGTGGCTGCTGGCAGACATGATGGCTGTGAGTGGGAAGTCCCTTCTATCACCAAGGTTCTTCAGTTCTCCCTTGGACTACTAGCCACAAGTTCTATTGTCGGAGTACCTCCGGCCAGATCAGCACAGATAGGTGCTGACTCAGCCGGCCGCACGCTGACTGTACCAGTGCTGCCGGAGGCTAGTCTGCTGGCGGTGTATCGGCGGGATCTTGCCGGCGATAGTACTGTGGCTGGATGGAAGCCTGAATGTTACATTCTCCCCTTTCATTTGAACCTTCTTTCTGGAGAAAGGCAGTAAAATTAGACTTTACATCCTTAATTACTGTATATATACATAGTAATACGTAGCCTTCACTCCATGCTATCTCTCTCTCTTTTAGCTAGCATGTTGGATGTGCCGTCAAGAACTATCTATACCGGCAACATGCCGGCTGAACTACAATATATGTTTATACAGATAGTCAGTATATTTACAGTATAAAATATACTGCAGATAGAAAAACTACGGTATATACTATACTAGTAGTTATTTCCAATATATCTTGGGTATCCCTACCCGGGTATTTGCTGAGCCCAATCCTATAGTGAAAGAATATAATTTCTTCAATATTCTGATTAGAAATCAGTTTTCAGATTACCCTACAATACTAAATATTTCAAGGGATCGGGTGTTACACTCCTAACCTTTAAAGGGTAGAGCCCTTATCCTTGAGTTTCCCTGATCAGGAAACTCTATGATTTAATATTGTAAGGGAGGCCACAGCAAATAGGTTGGGTGGTATATACAAATATATGTCTTTTATTTGTCATAGCCCAGTTGGCATCATGCCAGCTGGACCGTGCCGGCAGATACTTGCCACAAAGGCAGCACTCTGGCTGAACTACATTATATATAATTATACAGTAGCCAGTAATTTGCAACATAATATATACTGCAAATATAAAACTATAGTATGATTATACAGTAGTTATTTCTAACATATCTTGGATACCCTTGTGCGAGCTTCTGCTGGTACCGCTCCTATATTGAAAGAATAGTATTTCTTCAATATTATGATTAAGAAATCAGTCATCTTTACCCCACAGTGGTAAGAATGAAAAGGGACAGTGTCTTATACACTTCTCTACCCCTAGGGGTTAGAACCCTTTTAGTTGGAGTTCCCTTGATAGAGAAATCTCCTTATAATTAATACTGAGAGGAGGTAACAGCATTTGCTTGCAGGGGATACACAAGTATGTGTCTTCCACTAGCATTTTATAGCTTACTATCCTAAGCTATTTTGTTAAAAGATAACTTTTATATATTACTTATCATTGAGATATTCAATTATATACTCATTCTGTTTTCCTTTCTTTACAGGAGGAACACTAGATGACATGTGTTGCAGTCTTCTGCAAGATCAAGAGTAAGTGTTTTCACGGTCATGATACATGCAGGTTTCACGCCCCCTACAATATTATTTCTGAATCCCTACACTATTGGAACCTGCAGGTATGCAATGTAGATTGGACCTTAATGTCCGAGGGTTTCAAGAATCCCAAGTCGATAGAGACTAGGAATGCAGCTCGTTACAAATTACGCAACTGGGTGAGAGGTTTCCAGAAAATCTCTCCGGCACCTTACCTACCTAATGATAGGATGCGTAAGCTACTATTTGGGAAATCAAGTAAGGAATTAGTGGTGCCCCAGGCATGATTTACATGTCCCAACTGTCAGATAGCCATTGGGAAGGAGGGCAGGAAATGCTCACGGTGCCACAGGCAGGTGGTCGAAAATATGAACCTACTGACCATTCAAAGCATAGATATGCTTCTGGTAGGAGGGAGGTTCCTTTAGGATTGCTGGACCTTCGATCCTTGGATCCAAGGCCTAATCAAAATGGGACTAAGATGGGAGGTAAAAATGTCTCTACCATGGTTTCCTCAACTCATCCTACAATCCAAAACCCTCCTGGAATAGTATACCTGAGAGCTCTAGAGCATCCATCGAATTCCAGGGAAGGCTGCTTGGTGTTCACGAGAAGGACTCAAGAAGACTCAGAATCATTCTGAGCTTGCCGCCACTCAACAAGTTCAAATAAAACAGAGAGTTCAGATGGTTAATCCTTCTGAACATAAGGACCCTGTTTCAAGAAGGGGTGTCCGTAGTCTTGTCAGACCTGAAAGTTGTTTATTGGCAACTTCCAGTCAATCACCCGTTCCCCTCCTATCTAGGATTCAAGTTACAGAGGGCAACGTATATCCTAGGAAAGATACTTCTTGGACTAGACACAGTCCTAAATATCTTCACAGGATTGGCAGATACAGTCACAAAAAAACCAAGCCAAGGAAGGGTTCAGGCAACAATATACCTGAACGAAAGGCTAGGGTGGGCAGCACCCAAAGTGGCTGGTCTCTGAACATCCAAGGAAATGAGCCGGTTCTCAGAACATCGCGGATGTAAGATAAGCTTCAAGAAGTCTCGATTCTCTCCAGTTCAAAGGTTTCAATCGCTAAAAAACCATTAAAGCCAGTTCGCAATAGAGACAGACCCGGTGCTAAGAGCACTGCTGAGAGATGCGTTAAGAGTCTAGAGAAGATACACATCAAATGCTCGAAGAGTTCTAAAAAGACAGGTATCGGTCCTTCCTTAATCTCTTCCTCTAACAAAGGTCAAAGCCCGAAAGTCCCAAGACCATGTGGGTCCTGTCATGTGGGGAAACTTTCTCCACGCAGATCAGACTTCCTACGGCTGATCTGGGACACCGAAGCGATAATGAGACATTGCAATCAACAATGCAAGAGAACGTCTCATACAGTCTAGGTGACGTTAACCATCCCTTTCTTAAAGGAATGGCACCTGTCAGCAGTTCATGTACAATCGATACGCAATGTGACAGTGGATGCTCTACTTGAGCTCAAGCTGATAGAGTTAGAATAGTTCACGGACGCAGACCTATTCTCTCTCAGATGGGAACAAGTCCCTGAGCTGCAGATCAACCTCTTCATCACGAGCATCTTCTAGAACTACCTTGATATGTAGCCCCATACGAGGATCCTTTAGTGGAGATAACAGACATCATATCTCTGGTATGGAAGGGATGGACTCAGGATTTCCTGCTCATCCCATCCAGTCACCTGCTGAAGGTCCTCAACATGCTGAGATCCCTCCAGGGAGGATTAGCTCTGTTGGCTCCCAAGTAGCCCTAGAGCAATCTATCCTCTTTAGTGAAGGAACTGAGGCTAAGGCTGGCCCTAGTTCTGAACCCAGGACTATTTCAGAAGGTTCAGAAGTTAATTTCCTTTGATTTATCACAGAGAACCCGAACCCTTCATTTCATGATTTTCTTGCCCTAGCGGTTAGGAAAAGATTTGGGATCTCAGAAGGTAATATAGAATTCCTAGAAGAATATAAGTCTAAGTAAACTAGAAGACAATATGAGTCTTCTTGGAAAAAAGTGGGTTTCTTTCATAAAAGCAAAAGGACCGAAAGAAATTTCAATGAACTTCTGTCTGTCCTTTTTTGTCCACCTTCATAATTAAGGTCTGGTGGCCAACACGATAACTACGAGTTAGTCAGCCTTGACTAGACCTCTTCTATATGCCTTTCAAGTGGAACTGGCGAATGAAATCTTTAATAAAATCCCGAACGCATGTGCCAGGCTTAGGCCTGCAGCACCACCAAAGCCCATCTCTTGGTCCTTGGACAAGTTCCTACATTATGCCTCATCTGTGAACAATGAAGATTGTTATCTTAAGGATCTAACGCAAAAGGTTATCTTTCTGTTCGCTATAGCCTTTGGGACTAGAGTTAGTGAAATAGTCGCATTATCCAGAGATGAGGGCCACTTTCAGTTCACAGGAGCGGGAGAACTGAATCTCTTCCTTGATTCAACCTTTCTTGCTAAAAATGAGCTACCCAATAAGAGGTGGGGTCCCTGGAGAATCTGCCCTTCGAAGGAAGATGTCTCTCTATGTCCTGTAGTGTGTCTAAAGGTCTATCTTCGTAGAACTTCAGACTTCAGGAGAGGACAGTTCTTTAAAGGAGAAACCTCTGGATCAATCTTATCCCTAAAACAATTGAGGGAGAAGCTCACCTACTTTATTCGTAGAGCAGATCCAGACAGTACTCCCGCAGGTCATGATCCGAGAAAAATTGCTTCATCACTGAATTTCTTTCAGTATATGGACTTTGAGCGTCTTCGTTCATGTAGCGGATGGAAATCATCCAGAGTGTTTTACAAACACTATGCGAAGCAGGTCTATGAACTAAAGCATTATGTAGTGGCGGCATTTAGCGTATTAAAACCTGCCTCCTAATTACAGTTAATTAATTGGGACCTTGAACGTCCTCGCTCATATATTGGATGGGGATCATCAAGAGTGTCCTACAAACACTATGCTAAGCAGGTCCATGAACTGAAGTATTATGTGGTGGCGACGGGTAGTGTATTTAAACCTGCCCTATAATTCTGCGATGAACAGCTAATTGACTGGGAATGTCAATTAAAGGGAAAAGGGGTCATCACTTTTAGTGTGACCTCCTTTGAATGAGTGTTACCATGGTGACACTAACGCTGTTAAAAATCCCAGGTGTGGAATTATACAGATAGCACTAGTGCCGTATGTACGTAGTACACAGTGTAGATAAAAGGTAACCAGTACAGAAATTACGAAGAGAAATTTCATTATAAAATCTTTCTTCAATCTGAGAGTGGCCCTCATCATTTCTTTCCTTTCAAGAAAGAAATATATTTTCTGTATATGTTGCATGTATAATTCTATTATCATGCTACATTCATTTTACTTGTTAAATCATTTAATCATTTATTAAAAATAAATGTCTATTAGAATTTAATTGCGCCCCAATTCACCCGACAACTGCATGATTGAAATGCCAGAGTTCTCTGACTTACTGAAGTAAGTATTCTTCATAAAATTGTATGCTTGCAAACAATGGATATAAGAGGCACGGATATTGATTTGGCATTTCATACAAACTATGAGACTGTTTGTATATTCAGTGTATACTTATGTTTGTTCATACAATATATGCTAACCTTGAGGCCCCTTTTCTACTGTCTAGAAGGACTTTTCCCTGTAGGGGGCAAGAAGCACTAACATCGTTTATGACTAGTGATGATGACGGATAATGGTAACGTCATTTGTCTCAAAAAGTCCAAATGACCATAGAAATATTGTCCCAAGGTTAAGGCACTGATGAAAATCCAGAGTTACATTAATGCTCTAGTACGCTTCCATCAGGACGACATAGCTTGAGCCCAAAAAACGGATTTTGAGCGAAGCAAAAAATAAATTTTTGGGTGAGATGGACATGTCGTCTTGATTGACCCACCCTTCTTTTCTAAAAGAAAATCTCTTCACAGTATCCCTACCAAAGTACTGTATCTGTAGCACCATGCTCAACGCTACAAGGAATGTCTGCCATCCTTGATATGGCACTGTTGTGATACTCAATAGTAGTATGAGAACTAGGGTAACCTTGATACGGCTCCCTTTCTATTCTGCCACTTTCCTCCTCGAAGCGTAAACGTTATTAGGGGTGCAAATTGCTATGTGTCGTGTCAAGAATACATCCTCTGATATTATGCGATATCCTTAAGTTCATTTTAAGGATATTCCCGCCAGGAATTAAAATTCTGGAGACCTAAAGGTAAAATTCTCTTGGAATATCTCTGTAGCACATATACCCGTTAGGAAGCTACTTATAGGAACTTCTATCAGGATGTCATGGCCATCTCACCCAAAAATAGATCCGTTTTTCATTATTCAATTTATCTATGTTGATTGCGCTGACTATAAGGGCATCAAATTACATCATAGTTATACACCGTCCTGCATACAATTATTATTCCTTAAACTATTTGAATCTGTAATGAATTATGATATTTTCCATTCAAGGATATTCATGTGGCAGCGCTGTCCCAACTTCGTCCCACCAACCTTAACTATGCTGATGATTGTTACCTTGTAAAACTGAATATTTTTTATTTTACAGAAAGTGATATTTTACTCTTGATAATCTTATCTTGTTTACGAAATTCCCTCTATCCCATGCTTAACCTTCTTTTAATTTCGGTCTCGTATCTCGGGGAAACATTTACACTCTGTCTTAAGTACGTATATTTATTAATAATTTCCTGAAGTTGGTCTAAAAATCTTATTTGTTGTCTCTGCATTTTCAATGAACATTATTTTTTATAATTTCTCCCATTATTCAATAAATACAACTATATCATCCACAAATCTTAAGTTATTAAGGTATTCCCTATTAATATCAATTCCTACATTTTCTTAATCTAGATTCTTAAAAAAATTTATTAGATATGCAATGGATAATTTATCTCTATCGTTACATAGTTTTATGATTGCAGTACTTGCTCCATAGCTATCTTCAAGACGTATAATTCTTCTATTCCTTGTTTTTGAAGGACTTTCATTACTGATGATGTTTTGACAAGATCACCTTTTTCATTACCTGTAAATGCCATATATAGTGGTTTGTCATACTCTTTTGATATTTCAATTAGATGGTTAATTACATGGATATGGTCAGTTGTTAAATATCCATTTCTAAAGCCTGCCTACACTCTTGGTTGATTTAGGTTTAGCTGTCTTTCCAATCGTCTTATTATGATATTTGTAAATATTTTATATATTACGAAGAGTAAACTTATCGAGTGGTAATTTCTTTTCTTTTGTGTCTCCCATTTTATGAATAAGCATAATGATATAGTTTTTTCTAGGTTTCAACAACGCTCCCTATGGTATTAAATTCAAAAATATTCCTTTGGGTATAATTCATGTAAATGACTATACCCAAAGGAATATTGTTGAATTCTCTTTAAGACATCAAAAGACTCAACAATGATAATACATATGCAATGACTTCGTATTGATATAAGAGAAGGAAGTTCCATAGCTAATTCCAGAAAAGGCAGATTTTCGATAAAAGAATAAAAACGAATTAACGGAAAACAGAACAAGGCTTAGATTTAAAATTTAACCTATGGTACATAAGATCTAGTAGACAAAAGTACTACCTTTCAATCAAGTCTTTCCCTTTTTCTTTTCGTAGCTATAATATATATATATATATATATATATATATATATATATATATATATATATATATATATATATATATATATATATATGTATGTATGTATGTGTGTATATATATATATATATATATATATATATATATATATATATATATATATATATATATATATATATATATATATATATATATATATATATATATATATATAATCAACATCTGATGCTAAATTCCTTCACAAGATATTTTGCATCAGATGTTGATTATTATTATTATTATTATATATATATATATATATATATATATATATATATATATATATATATATATATATATATATATATATATATATATATATATATATACATATATATATATATATATATATATATATATATATATATATATATATATATATATATATATGTATAATAATAATAATAATCAACATCTGATGCAAAATTTCTTGCAAAGGAATTTTGCGAAATTGGAGTAGCATATAACAAATGTTTGCAATTCATTGGATGACAGGAGTGGTTGATCTGAACGATATAGTTAGATTATGAGGATGAAGATGGATGGGTCATAGTTTAGGAAGGAAAGATGATTTAGTCCAGGATTTACCTGAATGGAAGCCTCTGGGCAGGATATGACGTGGTAGACTAAGAGACCCGTGGCTAACGACAAGTGAAGGGAGGTTGGATCTGAGAATTGGGATGAAATCAGACAGATGGCATGAGATCATTGAGCAATGATGCATCCAGTGGGTGGCAAATAATAAAGATTAAGTGTGTGTATATATATATATATATATATATATATATATATATATATATATATATATATATATATATATATATATATATATATATATATATATATATATATATATATATATATATATATATATATATATATATATATATATATATATATATATATATATGTATATATACAGCCATATCACCAGTATTTCAGGCTGTTGAACATAGATATCAACAAAATAGTGATGAATAACATTTGTGATAAGAAAGTAAAAATGCTCTAAGACCTCCTATTTTGCCTGAACAATTGGCATCAATTTTCGAGCTTGTGACTTTCATGATTGTATTCACATATGCGGGTTCGTTAAATATTTTGACCGAAATGTTATAAATGTTTTTCCTTAAAATCTACCAAAATTTTGAGAGAAAATATAATATATGCAAAGTTGTAAAATTAACAATTAGCTCGATGAACCGTGACATGCTAAACCCAATATTAATTCTCAGAAAAATAAAGATTCCGAAATAAATTCAAATGTTTGATTAATGAAAAAAAAAAAAAAAAACATTCAACTTTTTTTCAGGAGAACAGGTTCTTCTCATGTTCATTGGTATAATGGTCTTACATTGTTTTTAGTGCTTCAGTGATATAAATTATTTTTGCATCCATAACTAGGAATAGTCATCTATGATTACATAAAATACATAATCTCTCTCTCTCTCTCTCTCTCTCTCTCTCTCTCTCTCTCTCTCTCTCTCTCTCTCTCTCTCTCTCTCCAAATTTTGTTATGAGGTTCTCCATTACACTTCCTTGCCCATAATAACAAGAACCACTTGAAGAGAAGGTCTATGTGGCACTTGATCTTAATGGGATATTACATCCATGCATGAAAAGGGGGTCATTATTGATGGATTGTTTTTGGAAAAATGGGTTCAGGTAAATAATTGTGAAAGAGCTGCTTATTCTTCCGAAAAGCGTATTGAAATATGGCTTCTTGGGAGTCAGGATTGTCTATGGGGTTTGTGCCATTCAACGTTGCCTTTAGAAGGAAAAAGATGTAAACAAAAAACTTTAATGCTCCAGATGGAATACATTTGGTTTCCATGACAATTTGGAACAAGGATAATGACAAATTGTGATTTGCAAAAATTTATAAATATTTGATGGGCCCATTTCTGAAAAGGATTTCCAAAGAATTTTGGAACTTTCCTTATTCAAAATACTGAAATTCGTTATAATGGTATTATTCAATAAGTACCAGGAGAGGCTAAATCCAGTTCAGGATTTCGTTAGGAAAACGATTATGGAGAAGGGTACGGTTTATTTAAATTGGATTAAATAATAAAGGGAATCAGGTTAGGACCGTTTTTAGTGTATGGCTAAAGTACCTACTGTTATAGAGGAAGAAAATATGTATTCATAATAGAAAATTTACGGTGCTTACGAATTTTTTATCAATGTTTGAATGAAAAGACCTTCATTGAAAACGTCATGAAACTGAAGGAGTTACAGTATACTGAAGATCTTATAGAAAATTTACGCTGAACATCTTATAAGATTTTTTTTTCTACTTTATCTCAGTGTAATTTCCATAACGAAATGCATGTTATATTTTGTATTGTAAATAGGTCACTACATGATATGTTCACTTTAAACAAAGCCTATTAAAAATCTTGATACCGATGATATTCATGGTTTCAAAGTCTTAAGCTTCACTAATGTGTAGTTTTAGGACTAACTGTCATTGAATACATTTATCTGTTTGTTTTTGAAGGCAAAACTCTATCATATAACCATGAGTGCCAATTACATCGGTCTTTAAATACTGCTTTTAAGAACTTTTGAAATAAAAAAATTTTAGTTTCATTTTTTCACAATGATAGGCTGTGTGGACAGTGCTTTGGGAATCACTGGAAAGTCAGAGTTTTACTATTAGTGGTGAGGAGTACATCTTATTTTAGTGAACATGTGCCCGTCTAGTTTTTTCATGCAAATTTTTAAGTGTATGACTATTGCAGTATATGGCTTGTTGTGTCATTTAGAAACAGCACTTGGTGGTTAAATATTTATCTGAATAAAAAAAGTTGAAGAAAAGGATGTAAAGACTGAAATAAATTGTTTTAGGAATTTACGAATTCACTTCGTAGCTGTTCCATTTCCACTTTAACTCCGGGAAAATTGAATGAAGAGCTTCGTTGTCGAAATTAATGAAACAGGGATTTTTTTTTTTTTTTTTTTTTTTGAGGGGTGAGGGGTGTGGGGAAGGGGGCGGGGGTGTTAGGGGTCCAGTATGCATTCATTCACCATTTCCCAAAACGCATTGCTCAATTGATTCCTCCTCTATCCTGCTGAATAATTATTGCACAGGTAAAGCTAAAAGACCCAGCGTAAAAATCTGTTGTTGATGGACACCCCAGATTTTGAGAGAATTTCATGAATTTTTATGCTCGACAATAATGATTCTTCTCTACCTAATTACAATTCAATACTTTTTATAAAGTAGATAATATTTGTATAATAATCTGTTGCTCTAGAACTGTTGACGTAATTATGTTCAGGCTTTCTGTTAACTTTACATTTTCATGCTTGAATTGTTGATTTACCTGATTGGTTTTATCATTATAAAGAAAATAACATCAAGTTAATATGCTTATATTGAAAACATAGTATTATTAGGTATGAAAAGAAATCTTGGAGTTAAAAGATATTTTAATGCGTTGGACCTTCTTTCGAAAAAAAAAAAAAAGTTTTTTTGACTATCAACTTAAACGACGATAATCTCCATAAAATTTTAATGTAGTTATTCAAACTTTCAATTTTCAAGTTCTTTGTTTTATTTACAATCAAGGATAAAATTTTCTTGCGGTTTTAAGTACATCTACAGTACTTAAATTCTATACTGGTAGACTAAACATTGTAAGTTATCAATTTCCACCAAACGTCTACTTTTTCGTGATACACACAGTGCATAAACATATGCAACATTAACACAAGAGCTGCAACAAAGACTAGATTTCGCCAAATGAAAAGTTCGGCCATAAAAAGAAATTAGAAATATGTTTATGTTCATAAACTCTATTATATATATATATATATATATATATATATATATATATATATATATATATATATATATATATATATATATATATATATATATATATATATATATATACATATATATATGTATATATATATGTATATATATATATATATATATATATATATATATATATATATATATATATATATATATATATATATATATATATATACACGATGTAATATTCAAATTTTTTTGCAATATCATTCACATACCAACGTGACTTTGTTTTATGGCTTGCTTACAAGAATTAACTTACTTTTAATGTTTTGCTCTTCTCTAATTGCATTACATTTTGCAGGAAAAGCGATAAAATCAAATCCCAATTGTAGTCAAACTTCGTAAGCCGATGTTATCAGATATATTGATAATTGATGGAAAGATTAATCTTTCCATATTATTTTTGATATTTAGGTTAATATTAGATAATTACTAGATGTATTAGAATGTATAACATACTACCTGATATGAAGTATGTCAAAAAGACCTATAAGTATCCCATAAACTTTTCAAATCATAAATTACATTGAAATAAAAGAAAAAAAATTACCATCTTTCCCTTAGCTCACCTTTAAAGTTTAGTTTAAAGACTAACATCATTAGTAAAAATATGTTATAAATCTATTTTTTACTAAAATCATTTGTATCAGATTACATTTATTTTGTTAGAGCATATTTATTAATAGTTAAAAAAAGTTACATATGGAATTATATAATCTGTAAGATACGTATGATAATATTCCTAGAGCTACAATTAATAGAGATACATGATGTGGTAGAGGATTTATTTTAAAAGTAATTAAATTAATATGAAACTGAAGGATGGTAGAATATTCCAGTGTTCCTGGCATAAAAGACTAACAAAGCCAAGTAAAGGATGAGAAACAAAGTAATAGTTTGTAGAACCGTAGAATGTTTATGAATTGATTATGGATGGGGGGATGTTTGTTGATGATACTGTTAGATGGAGATCTTAAAAAAAAAAAAGCTGAGAAGATTTATAATTTTTTTTTAAGAAAAGGAGATATATCCCACATCCATGAGATCCTATTCCACAATTCGCTAAATACAATGTGATCTGATCTGTGCTGGTTAACTTCATCTCTTATCATCTTTGACCATGGCAGATCTTTTCAGGTATTACAATATGCAAAACTTCAGGTTATAAACTAGAATTGACACCGCATTTGTCAATTGAAGGACAGTAGGAACATTGCAATGAGACTGTTATCCCTACACCCATCTTGCGTCTGGTTTAACATCAAGTGAGTCTCCAAATGTAAAATATGTCTAGAGGATAGAATGTTCAGAGTGAAAAAAATGGGTGAAATATTTGTTCCACTATAAAGGAAGAAAGGTGGCAGTGGTCGCTGTAAGAATTCAAAAGACAAAACATTATAATGTTTGCTGAAGTAAGTGTATGAAGGTTTTTTTTTTATAAAAAAGTAAGAAGGATATAGATCTAAGAAAGGATGAAGGTGTATAAATCAATCGGGATTTAGGAAAATGATATTGTGGAAAGTTATGTAATAAGAGAAAAAGGTTATGAATTATAATAGCGAGAGCTTATGACACCTAAAGATTCTATTTGTATGGTGATTACAAACTATGTAAGAAATAATTTAAAATCAACAATTGAATCTCCGAACGAGTTTACAGTTTGTAGAGGTCTTTGTTTTGTAAAAAGGTATTACAAGTCTAGAATATGATATTTTTAAATATCTATTCAATAATATAATGGATGAAAGAGTAAAGTAACGGAAGGAAAGGAGAATAGAAGGGTGACAAAATTAAATAACTAGAAATGGATAAAAAAAAAATGGAGGGTATACAGTAGTTGATAGTTTTCTGAAGAAGCTATGCAGACAATAGTAAAGAACTTTGATATTTTTGTCCAGTGAAGCAGTTGAAAGAAACTACTTTTTATTTTGACGTAAGGAAAAAAGTAAATGATGAAAACTGTAAATTTTTTGGAAGAAATGAAAAGCATTAAGAATTGCTGAACTAACTCCTATTGTAGAATTGAAGCGGGATGTTTTATGCATGATGAAAAATATGTAGAACATATAAAGTATGGAGTGCTAACATTGTGAAACATGTAAAGAATCGCGGGTGAAGTGGTAAAGGGTAACGCATGGGATATAAAGAAAAATAGATAATTTGGAAGCGACTTGTTGACGAGTTAGAATGATAGGTTGATGAATAGTTAACATAGCTTTGACGGATCCGGAGGTAGAGTGCGTGACAGACGGAGGGGATGCTGAGTGAATGGAAGGGAAATGTAGATAAAATATGAAATAACAGAGGAGTAATATTCTGCATTCTAGAAGTGTTAGATTTCTTGTAATTAGGTGGTCAACATGGAATGCATGCAACATTATTTTGTGTTTCCTGTAACAGTGATGAACTTAAGAGATAAACAACAAAAGTCACAGTAGTGTTCACTTATTCATTATCCTGTTGTCGTCCATTGCTTCTACATACTTAAACAACGTCAACTTGCTTTTTTACATCTTTTGTGCACCACTACATTACTTATGCATTTAATACTTCTTGCACAACATTCACTGCACAAATACTTCAGTTCAACAAAATTTAACCCTTATTCTTTAATTTGTATAAGATATTTATGCTTTTCTTGCATACGAGACAGATGGGTTAGTAATCCCTTTATACATTTCCTCATTGGTTTCAGTGTACAGCTCAATTTACTTAATCATGTCCAACACAAGCCATGGTGCTCTCTTGCCTTCTTCTTTTATCTTGCTATTACTCCTTTTATACATATCAACATTGGATTCTCTGTGCAGCTCACTCCATTTATTCATGTCTTGCATATGTCATACATTCCTCTTGCCTTCTGATTTCCTATCACCATCACTCCTTTTATACAGTATGTATTCCAACATACTTAGACGAATTTAAACTTTTTCACCATCTATTCTAACATCCCATATGTCTTCTTCTTTTTTTCCAATTATTTTATTACAGTACTCTTATTCACATTTACTTTATCTTATCAGTTTCTTCAACTGTTGCTAATAAAAACAGTATCATCTACAAACATCAACCATTACATATATCGTTGTAAACTCATTCATTCAATCCTACAGCCTTGCGCATGTATTTATTGTACTTTCTATGATTTCTCTAATCATCCCACTCATAAAGATGTTGAATATCTAATAAGAAAACAAACCTTTACCCCAGACCAACTTCCTCACCAAACCAGTCACTCTCCTGCTTACACTTTAGTTTCAATGACGTTATTCAATAGGTCTCAACAACGTAATACCTATACCATACCATCTTTAATACCTCTATATTACTAGGATAATATTGATAATTTTGATATGAAATTTCCATACCAGAATAATTACTTAATCATACTTCAGTAAAGATAAATGGCTGTAATAAGGAAGTACAAAGCCTTTAAGATCGGTGGAGAGAAGTAAGTAAATATATATATCATGCGGAAGAATATGAACTTATTTATTACTTCTTGACGTAATAGCGATGGCATTACTGTAGAATATGATTATTACAAGGGAACTGAAACCTAACACTTAAAGTCTTATTGTTATAGACTGATTAGCGGTAGGTTGCAAATTTTGTGAATTGTGAAGAAAATATGACAGACTCTAGGGATTAATAAAGACCTTTGCAGCACATTTTCTTCTCTTGCTGCTCTCACATTTTAGCCTTCTTATATACATTTTTGTTCCTCCCTTTCTTCAATGTTGCTGTCCAGTCTTTTATCTTTTCCTTCAAACTGCCTACCAAATATAGGTTCTGAATCGCACTCCAGGGCACCACTGCTGACCTCTCATATTTATAAATCTAAATCTAAATTCAATGGTTGATACACGCCACTGTAACATAACTTCAATACAATTTAGTGAACTTCTTCGAACACATTCAAAGATTTGTTTGTTAAAGCCTCAAAAATTTTCTTCAGAACTTGTGTCTGATGGATCTGCTGTGTATAGAATTCTTAACTCTAACTAAGGTTTCACTCATTTTCAGTATGTGAATAGCTGTTCAAAGAAGGCTTGTCAAAGCATAAAGCCGAAGTACATAGTGAGTCCTTCCACTCATAACAAATCACATATATCATTCGCCAAATGATATCGATAGTATGAGTGTTCTAGAGTTTATAAGAGTTGGATTTTATTTTTATAATTTAAGCATTTCACTTAATTCAACTATGATATGAAATTTAGAATGTTGAAATATTAAGAATGCCTTCATGTCTTTAAAATCATAGAAAAATAATCGACTTCAAGAGAAAAAATGAATATCCTTCTAAATGTTTTTAACAATTGTAGTTTATGTGATGAGGAGATTATGAAACTCAGTGAGGGAATTATAGCATAGGCCGGATTGGCTTTTAATCATAAGAAGATAAGATGAACTTTTAGTTTTAGGGGTTCAAGCGAATATGTCAAAAACAATTAGTGTAAACTTCAATTTATGTAAAATAATTTGCCAAGAATAATTTGTTCAAATCAATTTGAATTACGATTCATCTATAAACAAATTATCTAAAACACAATTTGTTTAAAATACAATTTATCTAAATATATTTGCATCAGCCGTACCTATTTAAACATATGACTCCATAGTTTCTACCAAAATCAAATTCAAATTCAAAACATTTATTGACATTAAGTATACATCAAAAGTAGATTGTTAGCATGCTAAAAAGCCTACTCAACAGTATCTTGAAAAATCTATAATAGTTATAATAATAATGACCTTCATGATATTGCCCTCGTCATCAAAAGACAATCAAGAGTAAATATATTGTCCAAAAATAGAATTTTGCAATCTGAAACAACGCTATATTTAGAAAATATTAATATAATTTATAAAAGGAAACTCTCTTTCATATTAATCGCTAATCTGAATGACCAACATTTTTCGATGCGTAAAAATATTT
Source organism: Palaemon carinicauda (assembly GCF_036898095.1). Classification (NCBI taxonomy): domain Eukaryota; kingdom Metazoa; phylum Arthropoda; class Malacostraca; order Decapoda; family Palaemonidae; genus Palaemon; species Palaemon carinicauda. The sequence continues at coordinate 122,204,807 of NC_090731.1, forward strand.
TGTTTTGCATCCGTTACTTGAGATAAACTTTGGTTTCTCAACGGATATTTCCACAGCCAGATTTTACAGACAAATAAATCCTTTGTTATGTTCTTAACCCAGTTTTACCATATATTTTTGCCTCCCTCCTCCCTAGATCTCTCTCCCCTCCCGGATGCACACAAGCATCAAAACAAATGTTGTAAAAAGAATAATTAACAAATGATGTGGTAAAAAGTATATTCAACAAATATTCTGACATTGTGAAAATAGTTAATAACGTATATCAAACTTTAAAAATTTATCCAAGATTCCCTTAACCATATAATTATTTATCATTTAACAAACCATCTTAATATTACAATCTCTGAATTATTCCAAACCTTTACAGTCCATTATATAATGATACAAAGTAAGTGATTTGACATTATTACATAATTTGTAAGACATTCCTTCAGAACCAACATCATACTCCCAACTTTATCTATATCCAACCCGTAACCTCATCATAAAAGAGTCATATCGGGGTGAAGCTCTACCATAATTAAAACTAGTATTGTTCACAACAATATTGTAGTGTTTCATGCTCCTGCTCCCATTGTTCATTATCATGCGAGCACCTTCAAATTCCCATTGCTCTCCCACTCTTCTTATTTCAGATTTCATTCTAGAAATACTTAATATACAATTGTATTCTATAATCTCCTTGTCACATCCATCATTAGCCAAACAGTCAGCAACTTCATGAAACACCGCAACGAGACTGAATCCACATAAAACTTACCTCACACTCAAATGAATTAATTGGGTGTATATATTTTCTACATCTTAAAAGTAAATCATCAGTAGACATTTTACTGTTGAAGGCAAACAAAGCACTTTGACTATCAACAAAACCATAAACTTTTCTTCTTTTCTAGTGAGTATTAAAGACAAACATAAATAGCACAAAGTTCTGTCGCCATACATGAACTCCTATCAGCAATCCTTTTGGACAATCTTTCCTCAACACTTTTGCCATATTCAAAAAATTCTCTTATAACTACACCAGAACCTGCTCTATTTCCATTAACAGATCCATCACTGTAAAAGTGTATAACATTTTCCTTTGGACATCCAAATAGTAATTCTTGGAGATGACAATCTTTTTTCCTACCATCCAACTTATCTATTTGTACAGACACTGTTTTCTTAGTCCATGGCTCCATATCAATACTTCGTGGTACTGGTAAACAAAAATCTATTGCATTGTATTCGAATAAGTTTTTTGGTATAAGCATCCATCCTAAAGTTTCTAGCAAAGTAAGATTTGAATTGATCTACAGCTGACTCTAGACTATTATCACCACCCCTTATGAGTCTCAAGGCAGATATCACCGTTAGTTCTTGAATTCTGTGCATAACGCTCGGATTATTAAGTTCAATTTTCATGATTTCTATTCTTGTTGTCCTCGCACAACCAAGTAAAATCCTCATTCCTTCATTTTACACAACCTCTAATAGCCTAATATCCTTCTCAGAATAAGACGACAATATTGCGGCGGAATCGTCAATACTACTCTGTAGAGTGCTTAGATATACTGACCTCAGAACCGGTACATCAACACCATTTCCTCTATTAGATAACACTCTTATAGGTTTTAACTTAGAGAGACATATATTTTTGACATGAACGATTTGATCCTTCACATTACTAAAAATTATATACATTCCAAGATATTTATAACGAGTTACCTTATCCAATCTCAGTACATTCAATGAAAATTCTTGTCCACCGGCAGTTCTTGATTGGTATTTTTTTTTTATTTTGATTAATAACCAACCATAAACGTACACACAAACACTAGAGTTCGTCAATAACCTTGGTCAAACTACTTTCATCTACACATTGAATTAGAATATCGTCAGCATAGTGTACCAACCGTGTGTCACACAATTGTACATAATTATTTTGTATATATTATGCTTGTATCTGCGCTCTTCCCTCGCACTAAAAAGAACCTGAATGATCATGTCTCCGGTTTTGCTCTGTAATATTGTCTGTCTCTCGAACATGTTATGTCCTGTTGCCTTGAGGTTTTGTATATAAAGGAGAGTGTTCCTTAATAAACAACTCAGTTGATTGCATCCTGCCTTTGAGTTCACAACCCTCTCTTGGCCCGTCAAAATAGCCGAGAATCTGAGAATTCCCATAAAAGTTAAGGAAGATACATTTTCCATAAGAATATTAAAAAGTACAGGGCTCAATACTCCACCTTGCGGCGTATCAAGCTCAAACTCTTTCTCTTTAGACTCCTCGCCCTGAAACAATACACTTGGCTTTCTATTACTTAAATTGTCTGCAATCCATGTTAATAGTTTTCCTTTAACACCTTTATTCACCAAACTCTCTAAAATCACATTTTTAATCGCCTTATCTAAGGCCCCTTTAAGATCTACAAACAATCGAAATCTTACATTATTATTCACAAGACACTTTATCACACAGTCTGTTGTGCTTCTAAAATTCATAAATTCATAAAGGTTATTAGACCGAAGACCATCTACATCTCTACTCGGGGCAGTAGAATTCTCCCTTTTCACAGAATTCAGAATTTCATCTCTAGTAAATGTAACACGAGTATCATCGTTCAACGCACTTAGCAAGCGAATCAACTCCCGTCTCAAATACGTTTGCTTTCTCAAACAACTCTGGATATTATTCGGAAGACTTGAATGACTGGAGGCATACGACCACTTATTAATAAGATCATTAGCTTTATCTTTAACATTAATTTTCTTTCTAACCCCCCTTACTTTTTTCACACTATTCCAGACATGGCTCAAATTTTTTGAACTACCAAAATCCCTCAAATAAATTGTCCGAGTATCTACTTCTTCCCTTTTGATTTATATCTTTTGTACACTCAGCAACTTTAATCAAAGTCTCTGTTTTTTTTCATTAGCAGGGTCCTTACTCAAGTTACTGTGGCATTTTCATAACACCATGTGCCACCACTTAATAACCTTATCATTATAATACCTTTTAGATTTTGAATTAGACCCAACCAAATTCCTCGGCTTATGTCTATCCAAGATAGAATCCAACACTTTCAATAGAATTTCGAAAAATACATTTTCATCTGTTACATCAAGTTTTTCATATTCATTATACCAAGTTCTAATTTTAGATACAAATAACTACGCTGACCATCATTAAGTGGATATCTTTTTCTATTATTAACAAAACTCATTTTGTTAATATGTATCACAACTTCAATAGCGAAGTGATCACTCTAAAGTGCGATTACAATATCCGAACTTGCTTTTATATCCAGCATATTAAAAAAATTGCAAAATCTAGCCTACCGTCCTTAATATTTGTAGTCACCATATCCAATAACTTTAGCAGCATCTATAGAATTCAAAAAAGTGTTTAACACCATCCCATTACGATTTTGAAAACCCTTGGTGCCAAGATTTTTGTGCCCAGCGTTCAAATCACCTATTAATAGACCTTCTTCAACATAAATAGCATGTGAAAAGTCGTCAATAACCATCTTATCAGGATGGACATAGACATTAACCCTTTCAGTAGCCTGTAATGCTGCGAAAATATTACTTTTCACACTGGTAATCAGTCCCCTGCAGTTCACATTCATATCTGCAGGTAACTCAAAATTTTAGTAGTTTTTCAATTGAATATTTATTCCGCTTATTCCTACCTCTTGCAGAGCTATAACATCAATATTGTTAGAATTAATATATGCACGCAGATCAGTTACCCTATTTTTTTTTAATTGTTAAGATTCCAAGACAAATATTTAACATTTTCATTCTTCATAGTTTAGACATTTGTCCTTCAATATACTAACAGGCTATAACAATTTCAATTTTACATTGTCCAAAGGGTTATTAGCATAAGTTAGTACCAAATCTGCCAAATTCAGAAATTCATTTAACAATCCATTTCTATCCTTACCACCTCCTAATGATGCTTCTTTCGGTACAGCATTTGTGTTGTCATCACCAGTTACATTCTTACCTAGTTGATTACTTTTCCAACAAAAAAAAAACAAAAAAATTTTTGCAAACCCTCAATTTATTTTCTAAGTTCGTTCAACTCTCGATTTATCAGGTCAAATTCCGAACGATCTCGCATAGTTTCAATATCTGGTTTACTTTCCTTACCTCCATTTCTTGACCGTAGACCTTACTGCTTACGCATTTCTCCGCAGACATTGATTGGAGTCGACTGCTGATTAACAACTGGACATTCGTTCTGCCTGACGTTTGGTCTATCTGCTCTATCATGGGTGTTTACTGGCTTTGTTTGGAATTTCTTCTTACACAAATGATAATAAGCATTATATTTTCCACCACAACTACAGCACTTTGGCTCAACGTTCTCATTTCCATTGATCTTGGCAATACACTCTTTTGAATCATGATTCTTTCCACAGTATCTGCATCGGAAATGACCATGACACTTATACTGCCTATGACCCCATTTACTACATTTTTAACAAATTACTGGTACCTAATTAAAAACACTAACATTCCTATATACAATTCCAGAGAGAAAGACTTTTTCTCGTATAAATCCCTTAATCAAGGTAATCAGCTGAGATCTCTTATGAATAGTTCCTTTCACCTTCACCTCACGACGCTTTACAGGCACAAAATTTCCTTCAAATAAGAAGTCATCTGGTTCTAAATATATAAGGACATCAAATATGATTACTCTGGTACTTTTAATCCTATTATCTAGTAACACCACTTTGATCCCGTTAAACCCGGTGGTTGTTAGAAACTTTACTGCCTCATAATTTTTTACTGTAACACAAGGTTTATTCTTACCTTCTTTGAACAAGGCTTCCATTTCCCTGTGTTGTTTGCACGGCTCAACTGTTCATTGAATTTTCTGATTATAATTCATTTCCACATCATTTGGAAAGTACACCCTCTTCCTTACATCCTGCGTGTCAGGATCTTATCTGAAATTGTCATTGCTACCTTTGGTGTACATGCCACTTATCTTCCTTTTATCAGTAGGCATAACTGAAACATTACTTACACCGTTTAAACTTTTCCTTTTTGATCTCGTAACTTCCTGGAATGATTGTACAGCCAATTCCCCGTCACTTGACAAACCAAGATCATCTGCAATTAAACAACCCTCAGATCTTACAATATCAATTTGATTAGCAGCAACTTCACTTCTCAAATGCAAAGAAGAGGAGGGACTGGCACCATGCATGGTGCATAAAGCAGGTAAGTACTATACCGGTAATTTGACCAAGGTAAAAAGTCTAATTTGAATTTTTAGAACACCTTGCGCAAGTCTGTACAACTCGGTGGCTGAAATCAAAGTGAGTTTCAACCCAGTATTATAAGTACTGAGAAAACTTCTTAACAGTAAAAAGAATAGTTACGTGCTCTTTACTATATTACTAATTATAAATACTTGTTTGCTATAATATGGAAAAGAACTAGTTATTCGATACTTTTTAAAAGGTTAGTTTGGGTAAAAGGATGTATCAGAGTACTAGAAGTTTCTTTGTTTATGTAGAAAGGTTTTCGAATGATAGATTGGAGAAAGAGTTTATATTCTGAAAGAATTTGAAGGCTTGATGGGAGGAATACATGAAAGCTTGGGATAAATTGGAAGATCTAATTACGAGAAAGGAAAAGCTTTAGTAATCGGGAGTTGTAAAGCATATGAAAGATATGAGTAATGTTAGACGGTAAATTTTATGGAATTTCTCTGCGCGATGACTTTATACATTACTCTGAATGTTGCAATGATCCTTATGATATATTATTTCTCTTTATTAGCCCTGGCTATGAAAAACAACTTAATGTTGTAAAAAGATGTAGTACATCCTTTCTTGAATTAGTTTTCTTCTATTATAGATTTATTGATTACGAGTATACTGTAGCCTATTGACCTAATAAATACTACATTATCAACCTGTTCAGCGTATTTCCGTCCTTTTTTATGCATTTATTACCAGTGATCCTCCTTCTACTACTGTAGCTTCGCCTTCTTAACCAAGACGAGGTTTTTCAATCCCCCTTATTTTAGATTTAGGAACGCACTACTGAGCTAGGGAGTCATGCTCTCTCACCAAGTGGTTTTAGTTTTTTTTATTTTACTTCGAAGGTAAGGCCAAATCTTGAAATGAGACTTCCTCGAAGAAACCTTGTCACTAGAAGGGGATAAGCAGTTTTCCATTTTTGTTAAACGTATGATCCACTGGAATTTTTTTTTTTATTTTCATTTTGTTTTCTAAGTTTTGTGTATGAAATTCAAAAGAAACATATCGCCGAAATATGTAAAGAAAAAAAAAAATTATGAGAAACACTGTTGCACATGTTTCTGATCGCCATGTTTTCAAGAAATCAATCGATAATTATTTTTCATATTTTTTTTTTTTTTTTTGTCGGTAAAATTTAATTATTCCTATAGTCAGAAGAATTAGTTATGTACATATTTACGCAAAACTTTATGATCTTTACAGTTATTCACCTTTCCATTTTACGTGAAATGTTTATCAATGTTAACATTATTTAGTTAATTGTTTCAATTAGAATTTAAGAGATTCTCTAAAAAAAAATTGATAAAAGTCACTTGTATTATTAAGTTTCTGTTTGTAAGAGAGTTTTCAGTTCCAGATCAACTTTATCTAAAAAGAAACCTTTTATTCGCTAGACCATTATTCATATCTGGTGTATATAATCCATTCCAGTATTTTCCAAACTATCAAAAGCTTTGTTTCTAAAAAGGCTTTGATAGCTGAAAGGTGGATGTTGCACTGTATATATCATCAGCTTATGTTTTGGACATACTGGTTAGAAGTGTAGTTTATCTTTCTGCAGCAAAAATAAAATGAAATTAATTTCATCACCTCTTGAAGAAATCCTGTGATCTGCATAGCCAAATATTGAAATAACATCAAACCTTCCATTATGCACATTAATATTTATTTCACCCTAATCGGATAGTTATCAATTATTTTGCTGGCAGTCAGCACGCTTTAGGAAGATAACACGGATTCTCATTATGCAATTTCAGAAATAATAAATGCCTAATTCGTAAATGCATCTCTTTCTGTTGATATGTTCGTTTATGTATATATTCATGAATTTATTCAAGGGCTTCGTTTTCCTAATTTTGCTATACTTCTTTATTTTCAGAGTATTCCCTCGTTATCATTTACTATTTATCTTAGAGCAATTATTCTGCATGATGTCATGCTCATATATTTATGACAAAAACAATTGTATCAGTGTTCAAGGAGCTAGCCGGAGTAAGGGCAAGGAGATACAGTAGTATCAATATCTCTTCACATACTAAATATTTATACACTACTTTCTTACAGAGAAAATAAAGAAATAATAAATTGAACGTACGTATTAATGAACGAGCAAACAAAGTGGTGCAACATTTTAAGAAAGAATGAACTAAGATTATAACAAGAACAAATTATGTAGAAGGGATTGGTTAATTGGATTTTTATGAATTAAAGTTCGAAAAAAAATGTTAAACAAATTCTACTCTTAGGGATTGAAGGATGGATGTTCAACTGAAATCGAATAAAGTCGTGGATATTGATATGGAATGAAAGAGAGTTGAATGTGGAGATAAGAAAAAAAAAATACCATATGAAAAAATATACAGCAGAGTATTTCTAGTCCATTCAATCTTGCCGGAATAGTGAAGGATGAAAACTTATTTAAAAGAGTGCATAATTCACAGAATTAGGAGATAAAAAGAGAGATGTGCTTGGAAAATAGTTCGGATTCAAGTATTGGAGCGAAAACTTCTTGAAAATAAAAGAAAGGGTATCAGTTAATGTTGCCAATCTAAGTATGACATTTTAAAGGTTTAATGACCACCATGAATGCCAGATTAAGGGACATTGACATTGCCCTAGCTAGCAGCACAATGCCCTAGAGACTGACCGTGTATATATTTGATAAGCACCCAAGCCCACTCTCCACTAGCTAGGACCAGGTAGGGCCCGGCAATGGGTGCAAATGACTCAGCGGGTAGATCTACAGGCTCCCCCAAAACCCCCATAGTTAGTTCACACGGGTTTTGAGCTCGCACATATTACAAGAAACTATCTAAATTGAGCGGGACTCGAGCCCCAGGCAAGGACGTTTCCAATATGCCCCCACAATAGGACAAATTGGCCATCATTTTTGTTAATAAAAGAAAGAGCCGACTCTATAAATGGTTTTATCATAATCTTAAAATAAGAAACTAGGTTAAATCTAACGTTTGTTAGATTACTTTGATAAAATCCTAAACAACATGAATCTTATGACAAATGAAGCAATTTATTGAAGTCATTTTTTCTGCATAGTTCTCTTGTGGGACAGGAGGGTTTGTACATATATTTACACCTTTTATTCACTAAATCATAACTGTATTTGTATAAAATGTGACATTTTATACAAATCCAGTAATTATTTATTCGGTAAAAAGTGAACGTGTATGTACTGTAATTATCTATGTGAAAGGCATAATTTAAATTGATTTTGAGGTACTAAAATATAAATGATAATACAAACGAGGCAACCACCCACGTAACACCCATTCGAGTCTTCATCCAAAGACTCATAGAGATTTACATGGACATATTTGTTTGGTCTTGCATGAAAGGAATTTTTGAATTGCGCAACTCGCACGATTTGCAAACATTAGATTCCAGACATTGTTTCCAGAGCATTTCCGAACTTTGCATTAACAGTATCTCCACACAATGCTACGAAAAATTGCGGAAACCTGAGATTATGACTCTCGGGTTCATTTCCATAACGCCAAGGTCTATCTCCATCAATTACGAGGGAAACTGATGAGAATTAAGTGTTTTTTTTTTAAGAATAATTTAAGATACGTTATTTGAAGTTTTGTGAAATAGGATTTCATGAATTAATACAAAGGATAATTGTATTGTATTTGACTTTGGGGCCTATCTGTATTTTATTTTCTTCATATTTTCTTCAAATTATTTCAAGTTTACTACAGTGAGAAGAGATTAAGATATAAAAACTGCATTTCAAAAAAACAACTTATTCTTCCTGACTAATCAAAGTTCAGTATTCATTCTTTTTTGTTTTTCTCCGATCAATTTTTAATTATCTGATGATGAAGCCTAACCCATGTAGCCCGCCTCCCTAAAAAAATTCGAACGTTCACTCTACATGACATAAATAAGAACACTTGCGGTAAGCCTAGTAAAGTTATTAGTTCCCCTTTCGGTTCATAACCATTAATATTTGCAGTTCAATCAGTTTCCAATACATAACCTTTTTCGTTTTATACAAATTGAATCGACATCCTTTTTATCTCTCTACCTAAATCATCTGTGGGAACTGAACAAGTAATCATATAGTTTCTATTTCGAAGGAATGTAAATTATAATTTAAATTAATTATTATTCTTTAAATTATTTTATTGTTAATTTTACGGGTTTAAAGAATATGAAAATTTCTTCCAAAAATAATACCTTCATTTATATGTAACTATTTCTATGGAACGAAATGTTTCAACTTCCCGTAGATGTAATTCCTTTTCCTTTTCTTCCTCCTTTTCTGTCTTTCCTAATTCCTGCTGAACTTTTTTAGTATTATATTTATTTATGAAGGTTATTTCATCTAGCTTTCCTTCTTCTTCTTCTTCTTCTTCTTCTTCTTCTTCTTCTTCTTCTTCTTCTTCTTCTTCTTCTTCTTCTTCTTCGGAGAAAAATTTTGTTGTTTGAGGTGTATTACGAATTTATCCCTCTTTTCTTTCTTTTCCGGCGCCTTTCTTCTTTTCATTTTATAGCATTCTCATTTCTACGACTATCTCTGTATTTTCTACTAAATGCAAGAAGAGGATGGTGTCACGAGGGGAGTTATGCCTTCCAAAGCAATTAGTAGAATTATTAATAGCCATTAACTATCCTATACATAAAACTACAGGGACAAAGCCTTATGTAATCACCATGGTTGAGAATTAACGGATTTTGAGTGAAGCGAAAAATCTCTTTTTGGGTGAGGTAGCCATGTTGTCCTGATGGAAGTTCCTAATAGGTAGCTTCCTAGGGTATATTTGACTACAGTGATATTCCCAGAGAATTTTTCCTTAAAGGTATCCAGAATTCTAACTCCTGGAGTGAATATCCCTAAATAATCTCACAGGGATATCGCATAATATCAAAAGACGTATTCTTGACACGTCACATAGCTATCTTCACCTTGAACAGTATTAACGCTTTAAGTGGTTATAGTGACAAGAATCTGAAACGAGAATGAAAAGAGAGCTGCTCATAAGGCATCTCTTCTATTCCGTTTCCAGTGTGTATCTGATGAAGGCGGTAGCACCCTCTTTATTCCTTGTAGGTGCTACATATACCGTATTATAGGGAGGGGTCAATAAGTCTTTTTACAATAAAAGGAAGGGCGGGTCCATCAGGACAACGTGGCTACCTCCCCCAAATTTTTCACTTAGCTCAAAATCCGTTTTTTGGGCTCAGGCCATGTCGTCCTGATGGAAGTTTACCAGAGCATTACTCTATCTATGGATTCTCAATCGGTGCCGTACTCTCAAGAAAGTCTGTCTAGACCTAAAGACCTATGATGTTACTGTCATACATCATTTCATCTAAGCATGAACTATGTTAGTGCTTCCTGCCCCCTACAGGGAAGAGTCGTACTAGACTCTGGAAAAAGTCTCGAGGAGTACATAATAACTATGGATGATAAAATGACAAGCTTGTATAGTGGTCTCGCCCTATATATTATAAAGCAAAGTTTGTAAAAGAGTCACCAATGTCAGTATGAATTTGTGACATCTTCCCCAATGTGACGTCTCATATTAACTATTGGATAATGGTTGTATCCGCAGAGGAACAATTTTTGCCTCTTTGCCACTATCCCGTTAGGGTACCAAGTCAACCCTTCCAAGGAAGGGTTAAAGTGAGTGGACTTTTGCTTGAATCAGGGAACAGTCTTAAAAGACATACCATGATAAAAATATCCATATTTTAATCTTAATGCTCAGTACATTTCTAATAAAATGAGTGTGGGCGAATAAGACGCAGGGATCACTATGAATTAGTTTATTAAAATTTAATAAACGTACATATCAGATCAACATTTATGAAATTTATAAAATATGGATGATATGCGTTAAAGCATAAAGAAAAACAGTCAACAGAAAATATTGTTTCGTCTACTAGGAAACAGATTTGTCACTTCAATTGAAATATTAATAATAATGATATAGTCTGTATACTGTTTATTTACACTAGCGTAAAAAACGCTTGGCACACGTGTCCGCATTATGCTATAGTTCACCAACGTCAATGGAACAGTTTGGAAGGACACTTACGTGGCCTATCGCACAGTGTGTAGTAACATACAGTGACTACATACACACCCTCTTAATTAATCGTCCCATATTAATTACACTGTTCCTCGCAGATTTAAAAACAGAAGGTTAAAGAATTCTACCTGCTGCTACCACAGACCTCTTAAGTTGTTCCACTTGCTTCGCATAGTCCATAAAGAACACCTTGGATGACTACCAGCCGGTGTACAAACAAGGATGTTCAAAGTCCATATAATTAAAGAAATTTTATGGAGGAGGCAACTTTCCTCGTATCATGACTAATGGGTGTACTGTCTGGATCCGTTCTGCGAATAACACAGGTGATTTTTGCACTTAGTTATAGATAACTTAGAACCCAGGGTTTCTCTTCTGAACAGCTGTTCTCCCATGAAGTCTGAAGTTCTATGAAGATAGACCTTTAGGCACTCCACTGGACATAGAGATGCATCTTCCTTCAGAAGGCAGATTCTCTAGGGACCACACCTGTTGGTGGGTACCTTATTCCTGGTAAGAAACGTTGGGTCTGGAAACAGATTCAGTTCTCCCTCCAAGAAATGGACGTAGTCCTCCTCTCTAGAGAGAGCCACTATTTCACTAACTCTGGCCCCCAAAGCGAGTACAAACAGAAATATGACTTAAATTCAAAACCTAAGCACATTCCTCATTGTTCATTATTTATACACAATGAAGAATCATATCTAATGACCATGCAAAGGGTCTTTGGAGGCGCTGAAGGGCTAAGCCCAGCATGGGCCTTTGTAGTTCATTAAGAACGTCATTAGAAAGGTTGACCTATAAGGCATATGGTATCTGACTTGTCAAGACAGGCTTGAACAATAAAATTGTGTTAGCTGCTAAACCTTGCTCATGAAGGTGAATGAAGAATGATAAATAGGAATCTATCGGGATTGCTTTTGGTTTCTTCGCCTTGACAAAGGGTAGCTATTTCTTCCCTGAAGCCTCATAATGTCTTCTGGTTTCCTCCAAAAGTCTAAACTAGCTTTTAACACCGAATCTTTTTCTCATCACTAAGGAAAGAAAATAATGAGATGGAGGTTCCATGTTTTCTGTGATGGAGCAGACAGTCGACTTCTGTACTCGCTGAGACAGGGATGGATCAGATAGCGGTACGAATTTTAGTCGTAGTTCCAATGCCAGAGGAAACCACACGCTATTTGGCCACTCGTGGGGCACTATTGCTGCTTTCTCTTTAAAGGATATCAGCTTATTGAGAACCTTTAAAAAGGGGTTGTGCTTAGGGAACAGATAAATATTGGACCATATGTTCTAGTCTAGGGACATAGCGTCCACTGCCTCCGCTAGCGGATCCTCTATGGGGACACGTAACAATCTATTTTCTTGTCTTTTGTCGCAAAGAGGTCTATCTGCAGCTCCGGGTCTTAGCTCGAGATGAAGGAGAACGATCCTGCGTCAAGGGACCAATCTGACTCTATAGGTGTAAACCTGGATAGAGCGTCCGCTGTCACGTTGCGGAACCCTTGAATGTGAACTGCTGACAGGTGCCATTTCTTCCATTCCACCAAACGGAATATGGGAAACTTCACTTGGTTGATTTGAGGTGACCTCGATCCTTGTCGATTCAGGCATCTCACTACCACCTCGTTGTCTAGAACCAGTCATATGTGGGTCGAGTGGCGAGGAAATACTTTCTTTAGTGTTAGAAGAACTGCCATGGCTTCTAGAAAGTTGATGTGAAATGACTTGAAAAGACCGGACCAAGCTCCTTGGTCTCTCTTCTGATGAGAGTGACCTCCCCAGCCTTCCTTTGAGGCGTCTCTGTGGATAGTTACTGACGGGGGAGGAGGCTAAAGAAGTATTGACCTCTTCAACTGCTTGGCATTGGACCGCGGCTTGAGAAGCGTTCGCAGTTGAGTCGGTAGAGGTCTTATTAGATCTCTTCGCGCATTTGATGCGTATTTTCTCTAGACTCCTGTTGCATCATTTAGCTGTGCTCTTAGCACTGGGTCTGTTATCGAAGCAAACTATAGAGAGCCCAGCACTCTCTCCTGTTCGCGTCTTGATATCCGTTTGGATTTTAATAGTCTCTTGACAGATCCTGCCATTTTTTTCCTCTTCTTCCCAGGAATGGAAAATCGATATGACTCCAAATTCAAGTGGATTCCCAACCACTGAAATTTTTGAGCTAGAGAAGGTTGAGACTTTTTTATGTTGATCTTGAATCCCAGATGTTCCAGGAACTGGATCACTATCTTAGAAGCTTGCATGCATTCTGTCCTGGATGCTGCCCACACCAGCCAGTCGTCCAAATAGGCTACTACTTGGACCCCCTTTAGGTGTAATTGATGGACGGTTGCGTTCACGAGCTTCGTGAAAATCCGTGGGACTATGTTTAGCCCAAAAGGCATGGTTCTGAAGGCTTAAAGTTATCAATGTAACTTGAAGCCTAGGTAGGAGGAGAAGTGACGATTAATTGGAACGTGCTAATAAGCATCAGACAAGTCTATAGAAACAGCATATGCCCTTTTGGGCAGTAGGGTCCTTATGTGTTGAAGTGTGAGCATTCTGAACTTGTAGTTCACTATGAACTTGTTGATTTGAGTTCTTCTTTGGAACACAAAACAGCCTTTCTTGGAATTTGATGGACTTAACTTTCCGGGATTACTCTTTTGTCTAAGAGCTGTCGGACATATTCTTCCAGAACGGGGGTTGAGTGTTGGAAGAATTGAGGAAATTGAGGTGGAGGACTGCTCCAGCTCCAACCTAATCCAATCTTTATTAGGCTCTGGGCCCAGGTATCGAATGTCCAGCGATCCCTAAATAGCTGTAGTCTCCCTCCTACTGGAAGTATCTCACTTCTGCTGTTGTAGACCTGAGACCTTGCCTCCTTGACCGCGTCCTCCCCTGGATCCCCTTCCTCTTGAAGAGCGTCTAGAAGAACCTTTGGCTGTTCCTCTAGCTTTTGCACGAAAGGAAAAAGTCTGCCTTTCCAAGGCTGGGTTAAAAACTGGCGACTGTTTCGCCACTTGTTGAGGTACTAGCTGGTACGTGGTTGGAGGTTGTGCCACTATCTGAGGCACCGCGGTCACAGGAAGTTGTTGTTATTGCTGTCGGTAGTGTTTAGACGGCCGAGAGGATGGCCTAGGCCTTTTTTTCTTCTTCTTGGGTTGGGGACCCTCATCTGGAGAAGACTTTCTCTTAAAATGTAATCCGCACTTCTTGAGAGAGTTCCTATTCTCTGTGGCGGCCTAGTCTACTACCTCTTTTACCACTTCATTGGGAAAGAGGTCTTTACCCCAGATACGAGAGCATATCAGTCTCCTCGGTTCGTGCCTCACCACAGCCGAGGTGAACACGAACATTCTACAGGTTCTCCTAGCTTTAACAAAACTATAGAGATCCTTCATAACTGTAGCCAGATGGGTTTTGGCCACTACCATGAACATGTCGTGGTTCTTGGGGTCACTTGCCATCGTTTCTAATGTCATTTGCAACGACATCGATGCCGCAAGTCTTTCCTTCGTCTCTTGCTCTCTGCGCAAGAGAACGTCCGACAGTTTTGGAAGTTCTTCACCAAACTGACGTTCAGCAATATCATCTTCCAGCTTCCCGACTGAGAAGGTAAGGTGGACGTCCTTCCAGTCTTCTTGGTCCAAGGGCAAGGTCAGAGATAACGGTTTGAACTCCTCCAAGGAGGGGCATGGTTTCCCTGCCTCCACCACCTTTAAGGCTGCCTTATATCCCTTTTCCATGAAGGAAAGGCTCTGGTTGGAGAGGCCACAAAGGAGGGAAGCTTCTTACTCAAGGCTGGCACCTTTGAGTTCGTGAAGCCCCTCTCTTTCATGGAACACGCTAGTAACGCCTGTGCTTTACTATGGTCAAGAACTATGACCTCCTTCGGCTTTGTCTCCTCCTTTGATGCTGGCTGCTTCCTAAGACGGACACATAGAAGTCCGGATAAGAATCTTTGTTGGGCCAAAATTCCACATTTTCCAGGGGAATTGCTCCCAAATTTTCTGATATCATGATCTACCCGGTTGTCATTGGCATGTGTTCGGCATACCTCCAGGGATTGGTGTCCTAGCACAAAGGAAGATCCTTCACGTTGAGTCGCTTCTGGGGCCCACGTGATGCTGCAAGTCTACGTATGTCCAGTTTCATTGCAGCTTCCTTCCTTCTCATAATTATATTCTAGATTACCTTATGTAATTTCCTAAACGGAAATTTAAGGTGTAGTTCACCCCTTGAAATAAAGTTTTAATATACGGGATAGAAAGAATACAGAAAGAACTCACTTTCTATATATTGTACGGTCTCAACAAAAGGCTGTACAAGATAACATAAAGTATGTTGAAGAACTTTAGTGTTATCGCAAACTCTGCACTGCAGTTATACTAATGTAGTGTGTACTACGCTACAAATATAGTAACTACTGTACATCGCATGCTATTGTGCCGTCCAGCATGCGCCGGCACATGCCGGGGTACGTGCCAGCCGGCATCTACCCCTATATAGTTCAAAGATATACTACCTTTAACTAATAGGCGGCAGCCCACTGATTCTCAAATATGTGCCGGCCGGTAATCATTGCCGGTCGACAGCTGAAAACACTAATACCCGGCTACCGGCAGCTAATCGTTGTAGCCTGCAGATTCGGAATGTGTTTCCACTGCCGGCAGGCAAAGGTAGTAATACCCATGTCCGCCGGCAGTAGCTAAGAACCAGAGAACCTCCACCTGCCCGGCTGTCGGCTGTTAGTAATGACGTACATGTTTTTAGGTGTCCAGTAAGTGTGTTACAATTAAAGGGATTTGTTTACAAACATTGACGGGTGTATTATTTGTTGTTATCAAGAAAGGTTATGAATTTTACTTATTAGCGTAATGTCGTACATGTTTATACGTGTTCAGGAAATGTGGTGCTATTAAAGGGATTTGTTTACAAAACATTAACGCCAGATTATTTGTTATTATCAACAAAGGGCTCGAATTTTCTTTGTTAACGTACATTATAGTAATAGCGTAGATGATTATACGTGTCCAAGAATTTCCGTTTTATTTTAAGGGATTTGTTTACAAAACATTGACGACGCGATCATTTGTTAATATCAACCAACGGTTTGAATGTTCATCGTAAAAACGTACGTGTTTATACGTGTCCAGGATGTGTGTTACTATTAAAGGGATTTGTTTACAAACATTGATGGGTAGATTATTTGTTGTTATCGAGAAAGTTTGGAATTTTAATCGTTAACGTAATGACGTAAATGTTTATACGTGTCCAAGAAGTAAGGTGCTATTAAAGGGATTTGTTTACAAAACATTAATGCCAGATCATTTTTTATTATCAACAAAGGGTTCGAAATTTCTTCGTTAACGTACATTGTAGTAATGTCGTAGGTGTTTATACGTGTAGAAGAAGTGCAATTTTATTTAAAGGGATTTGTTTACAAAACATTGACGACGTGATCATTTGTTATTATCAACAAATGGTCTGAATGTTCATCGTAATGATGTACATGTTTATACGTGTCCAAGAAGTATGGTGCTATTTAAGGGATTTGTTTACAAACATTGATGGGTATATTTTTTGTTGTTCTCAAGAAAGGTTTGGAACTTCAATCGTTAACGTAATGACGTACATGTTTATACATGTCCAAGAAGTGTGGTGCTATTAAGGGGATTTGTTTACAAATCAATGATGCCAGACCATTTGTTATCATCAACAAAGGGTTCACATTCTCTTTATTAACGTACAATGTAGTAATGGCGTAGGTATTTATACGTGTCGAAGAAGTGTAGATTATTTAAAGGGATTTGGTTACAAAACATTGACAACGTGATCATTTGTTATTATTAACAAATAGTTTGAATGTTCATCGTAATGATGTACTTGTTTATACCTGTCCAGGAAGTGTGTTACTATTAAAAGGATTTATTTACAAACATTGACGGGTTGATTATCTGTTGTTATCAAGAAAGGTTTGGAATTTTGATAGCTAACATAATGACGTACATGTTTATATGTGTCCAGGAATTATGGTGCTATTAAAGGGATTTGTTTACAAAACATTGACGACGTGATCATTTGTTATTATCAACAAACGGTTTGAATGTTCATCGTAATGACGTACATGTTTATACGTGTTCAGGAAGTGTGGTGCTATTAAAAGGATTTGTTTTACAAAACATAGACGCCAGATCATTTGTTATTATCAAAAAGGGTTCAATTTTTTCTTCCTTAACGTAATGACGTAAGCTTGTATACGTTTCAAAGAAGTGTAGTTTTATTCAAAGGGATTTGTTTACAAAACATGTATGGCCAGATCATTTGTTGTTATCAACAAACGGTTTGAGTTTCGTCATTAACGTAATGACTGTAATGACGTAGGCGTTTATATGTGTCAAGGAGGGTAGGTAGGTGGTGTGTTTAAAGGGAATTGTTACGTTTACAAAACATTGACGTTTTAGGTCTTTAAGTTTTATAAAGTAAGGAGCGTATGTTTTGACCATTCTCGAGGTCATTGCAGATTACGTGTATAGGTCACCGCGGTTTTTATACAACCATTTTGCAATTATAGTTTTTCGATGCATGGAGGTATATGTTACATAGAAGCCTATACAATAATCACTTTCTCTCTCTACACCCGAGTCCCGCTTCTCAACTGCCAAAGGACAAACCCTCGTCTACCGCTGACCACCCAGGATATTTGGATTGATAGGCCTAAAGCACCTGTCCCAACCTGCACCGGACGCACGCCCACCAACTCATATTCTCACACTCTAGAGGTGAGTCTGGTCTGTCAGCTGTTATCTCGAATGTGAGAAGGTTCGTAAGTTTGCAGCGCTATTGAAAGATGACACCGCCACGTAAGCGAAACCCTAAGTAGAACATTGGTTTTCAATATTTTCCACCAAAATTCTCTCTCTCTCTCTCTCTCTCTCTCTCTCTCTCTCTCTCTCTCTCTCTCTCTCTCTCTCTCTCTCTCTCTCTCTCTCCAGAGAAGACACAATAAATTCCAGCTGTTGCCGGACATATTTTTGGGATAATCCTAAAGTTCCTGTTGCATCATGTATACTTACACCACCCAATGCCCTATTTTGTGATTCCCGTAAGAGGCCAGTGTATTATTCTCAATAAGGACATTGCATATAAGAGCTTATTCCTTATCGTAGTTATCTTGAAGGAGGCAAAATAGTCACTCGGTATGCATCCATAAAAAGGAGCTTTATTCCTGAGCTTAGCCATCAACGCAAATTCCATACCCCGTATATATATCATACCACATATACTGATAAAGATATGTGAGCAAAAATCACTGCTTAATCGAACGACGCTCGAATCTTGATTAATTTTGTTCATGCACGCTTCATGTAATATCCAAAAAGTGATCGCACACTACTTCTATCTTCTAACGAATAAGCAGCAAAATGTACGCCAAGATTTCAAGACTACATCACTATTGCGTTGTTTATATTGATAATAACAACAACTAGAGCATCGGTAACAATATAATACATTACGGTATTAATAATAACAATAACAATATATCTCATTTTATTCGATTGTAGTGCATTTACTTTATCCCTTTAAAAAATTTAAGAGTTTAATCTTGATTATCGGCAATACTGCTATTCAGATTATCATATTATTTATAATGTTCCGTTACCGTATAATTTTACGAACTTTCAAATATGAAATGAAAGATACGTAGATGTTTTATGCTATCCGTATCACTAAAGACGTATGTTAAGGGGTATATTTTCCTCCCTACCACTTTCCAACCCCACCTAATAAGCAAACAAAGCTTTAATCACAGGAGCTAAGCGATTATTTTACTCAAAATAGACTGTATATTCTAAGTGAGTCTATATACTAAAAGTTGCAATCCATCCAAAGTCAAGTTGCTTTCATCTCGTTGTCTTAGAAAGTTTATTTATCCATTTATTATTATTTTTTTTTTTGTAACAATGTGTTAAAACAAGAACCTATCTACGTTGTGAAAAATTCTACAATGGTTGTCGTCTCCGTTTTCACAATGACTATAATTCAAGTAAGCCGGTTATACTTGCTACGGTTAGTAGTCCTTCACTTGCTTTACCTAATGGAGAATTGAGAGCCAAAGAGGTATAAATACCATGAGAGACAAAGTGAAGAACTCTGGATGCTATTTAGTTTTCTGCTACTCCGATTCACACTAATCTATGGAAATTGTGTGGGACCTGCCCAAGAATGAAACTATGGCACAAGCAAAAGTTACATATATTTGGTGCTGATATTCGGCAAAGAAAAGAAAAAAAAAAGAAAAAAGAAAATATGCAGCTATCAGAAAAAAGTGGGAAATTATAAAATGGAAAAATTTGTAAAAATTTTATTAGTGTACTTTGATAACATTTTAAAATCATTATCTTTAATTGCAGAGAAAGGTAACAACACTCAATAAAATAAACAGTGCAAAAAATCATAACATTGAAATGTATAGGTTGGGCTGAGGGTGTAATGTGTTGATGTAGTGATAATTTGAAGAGTGAAAATTTGGTGGGGTGAAAATCTAGTTGAATGAAAATTTTGTAGGAAGAATTTTATGGGTAGATTTTTCGGAGGGTGGTGAGTTGGATTTTACGAGTCACCACTCCCCTGGTACTTGTAGATGACCAGTACACTTTTCATCATATGTAAATTATTCACAGTGAAAACTTCTGTGTAAAGTGAAATATGAGATTAGTTCAATGAAACAATAGCATATACAAACTGCATTCCGCTATAAATCTCTAGGCATGCGTTGCATATTTTCATTGCATGCGTTACATATGTTCATTGAATTCCATTTCTGAAATAAATTAAGGATATCTCCTGATACTATAAAATTAGTTCTATGCAACTCACCACTACCGATATACTTCTTAAATGTACAGTACAGGAAACAAAGCTGCGACACAGAATTTTTGCACCACATACAATATTTGTTACTCACTGCTCAAAGTTCAGTGCATTTTGCGACCAGCCCCACTCCAGAAATAAAATGACTGAGTCTCTTCCCATATAATATCATTGAAAGCTGATCTTATTCATAATTATGATTCTGAGTTATGCATGCTATTATGCTTTAGTTTACCGTATGGTAGAATGAAGACTGGATTTTATGATATAAGTCCTGGAATCAGAGGCAAGATAATGTTTAGGGAGACATTTGCGGTAATGAGCGAGATTCTAAGCAGCGAGGGACCGCGCGTGCAGGACCATTGAACAATATCATACCCGCACCACCACATCATCACATGATACGTACCAGTATTTTCTTTCAGGTTCGTGTTTATTTTACACCATGAACGTTGTCAAGGTGTTATACTTGTAGTTTTCGTTTTTTACTACAATAGGTTTTTCTTTGTATGCATATACTTAATTGTAAGTGCTATATCATTATTGTTTGTCTGATGCGTTTATGGAGGAGGGATTTTCATACTGCGATAATATTTTAAAAGGAATTTTACAATTATTCCGTCAATTCCACTCATTTTACTCCCATTTCTTGATTTTGAAATAGTTTGGAGTGAGAAAACACTAACATTTTTACTCAAATACTTTCTTCAATATATATCATGATCTTTTTACTCTACCTTTTACCGAAGAGACCATTCCATTTAGAAGATAATGACTAAGTTCCAAATTTTACATTTACGCTGAAGAATCAATGGCACATTTCAATTCTTTCTAGTAAGCTTGGAAACCCACTTCAAATAGCATACATGTTTAAAAATGGTGACCAATGAAAACTTAGTTTTGATACTACAGAAACATGCATAGATTGTCTGCTTACAGCAATACTAAAGGAAGCTTGTTAAAGGGTTAGTCAGCACGAAGGAATGATTAGATGCGGATGAGAAAATCATCTTTATACGTTGTCATTTCAAACTAAACTCTTTATACTTGTTTTTTACTTTGGTGGGTCTCGTGTAAGCATTTTTATGGGCCGGGGGTGGGGGTAGGGTTGCTAATGTGCCTATTAAGGGTTATATCTTTTATCTTTGTGTAACGGGTATGCATATTCCATACTCATCATTGATTACGCACGTGGCCTAAATGAAGAAAGGATATTGGCAAAAATGCAAATCCATTACAATAACATACACATGAACATTGCAGGAATACATTTTAGCATGGTGGGCATACATAAGGTAAATTCATAATCGATAACACAAAAAAGAAAGATACGAGAAACAGAGAAAAACATAACAAGGAAATGACAACTATTCATCCTTTACTAAAACTCCACATATACTATACAACGGAACAAGTAAATATTTAACAAGTATTCAAGTTCCCTACATTATACACACACAGGCACCTCAGTAGTAGGAGATAATTAACTTTTCAATACTCCTGGTATAAACATGATAATAACCATGCTTTAGGACTTTATCAGTAGAGGTAGTTATTCAGTTTGAAGGATAGTTATTATTTTTCCATGGTCATTCAGTTATTAGCACAAATATTTGTTGGTCACTACAGATGCTCCCCTTTACTGAGGCAGATCCACCTACTATGAGATTCAGGGCCTCTGTAACACAGTTTTTTCGCAATAATTTTTTATCTATGAATTTCATAAATATAACGCTTCTTCAGAATGCACATCATATCTACACATAAATTTTGACTATATTCTGCATTACGTAGGATGAATAAATTTGGTATTTATAATGTAAAAGTGACGTTTTTTGAAGACGGGCCAACTTACTCAGAGAAAAGATTTTGAACGCACTCGTTACGTACCTATGACGGCATTTCTTCCCTCTTTCTCGATCGATGATTGGCTATACGTAACGAAGGCTATACCTCTGCCAACAATGACACAAAAGTTTAAATAAAAGCAAAGCAGTACACCTTTATGAACTCTGAAACCTCTCCACTGATAATTGTCATAATGAACAAACCAACAAAATATGTTAATAAATACAAAAAAAACTTCGATTATTAGCCTTACTCCCAAATAAGTTTCCTGAGAAATTACAGTCTACTTTATAGGTCACAATCAGATTGACAAGGTGTAGGGAATAATTGGTAATTTTCAAAAACGTAGTAGACAAGCTTGATTTGATAACTGCTATATACCAAGTTAAGCTATTTTTATTTATTGTCTATCTACCTACCTATTTAGTGTAAAAAAAAAAAAAAAAAAAAAAGACGGTACCGTATTTTGGCTTTAAACCTTCACCAATAATTATCGTCAGAATGATGACTTCATGAGGCTCCACCCACTTTGGCCTGGTTATAATTCAGGATGATAACACTGAAGGCTATCATGGGCATTGTTGGATCAGAAAATTTAAATTCTGGCTATAAAAACTTATTTCTCGAGTAGTTGTAAAAAGTGCTAAATGATCCTCAAGGATCCCAGCAGTTGGCCTAAACGTTTAATTCATGTATACTACTGTTGCGGCACTACTGCTACAGTAGTATTACTACGCTAGCACAGATACCCCACCCCCATTTATGTATCGTTCCGCCATTCATAAAGTCTTTGTAATGTTTTTTTCATTGTGCAATAAGCCATGGCCTCCTCAGAAATTAAGTTTAACATTAGATGATATGTTATTTCACTAAGCTGACAAATTATGGCAACTGGGTATGTTATTGCCGACGTTGAAGCTAAAGATAAAGTATGGTATCATTCCTTCATTGCATTATTATCTTTACTACTATTTGTTTTGCTACATGTAGTAATTATTTTAAAGGATAAATGAATTATGTTCACTTTACTTCTATAAATTCCCATTAGATGTACAAATAAAACTCCTAAAACTATTCCTGATTTATTTACAAAATGCAGTCATGCCCAAAACATAGCCAACACAGTCGTACGGCCTAAGAAGAAGAAAAAAAAATTATATCGGATGATCCGTTGGTCTGATGGAGAGTTTAGCCAAAAATTCTTATTTTAACAAAAATAGTTATATAAAGACTTTACATACAATCTCTCTCTTTCTCTCTCTCTCTCTCTCTCTCTCTCTTGGTGGCATAGTGAATAGTTAATGGAAATGTTCAAAAGCATGAACGACATTACAAGTATTATAATCATGTTACGCTGAATACAAATCAGACCATAAATATTGGATTTAAACTAGAAACTGAAAAATTACCTATTCAGGCTATAGTAAATATGGCCACGGGCTTTCTCTTGACTGTATAAAGTTGCAAGTCGTAAGACAAATACAGTTTTGCAACTGCGGGGGCAATTCCAAATCCTGTTGGCTATTCTTGACTGTTATGGGTTTCAGAGCCGATGGAACAAGGTGAATGGGTGTCTGGTGGATGGGCTGGGCAATATTTAGTCAAAAGGTATTTACATTGCTTACGTAATGAATGTTTTCAACTCTTGGCTCGTTATCACTTTCCATGGCGTCGGCCAGATCATTTTTACTCTATAAAAATTAAAACTATCGGGTTTAGGTTATTGATAATGCTGACAAAACTTGTGTGTGGTTGTAAAATATACATATGTCAACTTTCAGCTACATCCGATGCTTTGATAAGGAGCAAAGTCCAAAAAACTGTGTTACAGAGGCCCTGAATCTCATAGTAGTTTACTAGATAATTCTACTTCTATTATACAGCTATAAATCTTTCATTGCTCAATCTGTCCTGCACTGAGATATTTTTTTTTTTTTTTTTTTTTTTTTAAGACACTGAATTTTTCGTGAGGTTTTGTTGCATGGTTTGAGGTAGCAAGTACCCACCTCTTTTTTAAAGGTTGACTCAATGAAGTATGCACCAATGACAGCATAACATTTGCTATATTTTTATCAGGAAACTCGCATTCAAAATAGCATAAAATAAAAGTACATGAAATAACAACATATCATATATTGTTATCACTTAATCAATATCCATTACCCAAATGAAATTTAAGGTCTTGTCAGTGGTGAAGATGATCCTGGGATTGAAATAATTATACGAAGGACCCGTTATACATTCTGAAGTAGTGTATAAAAAAATATGTGAATAACGTCCTATGGGCATGCATTATAGGCATTTCCATAACAAATTTTAGGTCATATGATTTAAATACCAACGCATAGGAGCAGAAAATAAAATATTTTGTCAAAATAAATAACCAGAAATCACGTAAATTGAAGTTTTTGAAGTGATGTATAAGAAAACGTGATTTTCATCCTCTGTGCACATATCTAAGGTATACATATATGAAATTTCAGGTCATTTAGTGAAATTATGAGGGTATAGAATGTAAATTTATTATTATTATTATTATTATTATTATTATTATTATTATTATTATTATTATTATTATTATTACTATTATTATTATTACCATTATTATCATTATTGTTATTATCATTCTCATTATTATTACTAGCTAAGCTACAACCCTAGTTGGAAAAGCAGGATGCTATAAGACCAAGGGCTCCAATAGGTTTAATTAGCTCAGTGAGGAAAGGAATTAAGGAAATGAATAAACTGTATGAACAATAGTAATAAATTAAAAAATAGTATTTCAAGAGCAGTAATAACATTAAAACAATGAAACCTTTTAAGAAGGGTAACAATATCAAAACAAATCTTTCATGTATAAACAATAAAAAGAGACTTATGTCAGCCTGTTCAACATAAAAACGTTTCCTGCAAGTTTGAACTTTTGAAGTTGATCTGATTCAACTACTCGATTAGGAATATGATTTCACAACTTGATTATAGCTGGAATAAAACTTCTAGAATGCTGTATAGTATTAAGTCTAATGAAGGAGAAGGCCTGATTATTAGAGTTAACTGCATACATAGTACTATGTGACAGGGTGGAAGTGTTCGGGAAAATGCTTTGCAATTTCTTCTTCCATTGGAGTCAAAAGTTAGAAAGTTACGCTAGACTATTGATAATTTCTTATGACAGAGTAAAAGAAAAGAAAGGGAAACAGAGGAAATCAGAGAGAATTTAGAAACAGAAAAGAGGCAGGAGAGCCAATGGAGCACCACAGATCACGAAGTAAAATGATAAAATGGGAAGTTAACTTTTTAAGTGAGAAACCGGGAACAAAAAAATAGGAAAAGTTCCTGTCACTTGGTGGAAGTTAAAGTCAGCTTTTGATTTTCTTTACTTCCTTAATTTGCTTTTGCAATGCAATTTCTGCAGAGATGTTTCTCTTCTTCGTATTATATCTATGATACTTTTCATCACAGGAAATTTAAAGAATTCAAGATCTTATGTTTCATATGTATAATATATATATATATATATATATATATATATATATATATATATATATATATATATATATATATATATATATATATATATATATATATATATATATATATATATATATATATATGTGTGTGTGTGTGTGTGTGTGTGTGTGTGTATACATACGTACGTATATTTACTTATATGTATATATACACACAAACACACACACACATATATATATATATATATATATATATATATATATATATATATATATATATATATATATATATATATGTATGTATGTGTAGAAATCACAAAAGCTGACACGGGATGAATATAAATGTATTATAGCCACAAAAGGAAGAATGAAAAAGTCTTGATTGGAGTTAGTACTTTCATCAACTCAGGACATTATCAAACTCAGCAATGAGAATACATATACAAAGACATCGTATTTATACTGGAGAAGGGGATCCAACAGCTGTCCGTTTCTTAATAATTCCGGAGAAGTCAGATTCTAGATAAAAGGATAATACTAGATTAACGGAAGACAGACCTGGGCTTAGATTCAAATTTCTACCTCGAGTACAGGAGATTAAAAATGATTCAACAATATTCCATTGGAAATAGTCATTTACACGGATTACTTTTTCCGTCTTTGACCAACCAATTCTGTGATTTGACCCTAACCAGTGGAAGGCCAAAGCATTATTAAGAGAACCCCTGGAGACGGCCACCTGATGCTGTTTTAATCTGACTGGTATACTT
>NC_090731.1:122236097-122253597 GCF_036898095.1 Palaemon carinicauda
GGTCACGGTCAAACAGAATACTTGAATGATAAAAATTCTGAGAAAATTCGGTGAACGTCATTAATATACTGTATTTAATACAGCAAAACGTTCCTGCTTACTCTTATTCATATAGGTATAATCAGTATTTGTACTGGATATCAGTTAGGAATATGGATATCTGTAAGCTTGCTGAAATCCATACATAAAAAGAAATATTTTCTGATCGAAGAGTAGCATGCGACAGCAACTTATGTAAAGCACTAATTTAATTTAGAAATTTTGCAAGTAGCTGAAACGATGTTATTGGCTTTAATCAGAAAGCCTGATGGGTCATTTTGTTGTGCTCTGATATCAATGAAATTCAAGTAACAGTCGTATAAGATTACTTTTTTTCTACATTTTTAACATGTTTATTTACTATCCCTTTTATTTCATTGTTTTTTTTTTTTTTATATCCTCGAAACTTTCATATATCTTAATATCATCCAAAGCAAACAGTTTAAAAGAACTCTAGAGAATGTCTATAGCCAAGAATTTTGGTTCTTTACAGAAAAAAGAGATATTGAAATTATTGATCAGGTCTACATAAAATAATCACTAGTAATAATCAGCTCTGGAATAACTTGAAATAAATGTCCACAAGGTCATGACTCAATCTGTTCCGCTACACATTTTTTCTTTCAGTTCATTCATAAAGTCACATAAAGATATCACATTTCACCAAGAAAGATGGACTCAAATTCTAATATTATTATTCACTTCACCCACTTTTTTTTTTTTTTTTCAGAAAATTAACGAAATTTGTGTGTTTGTATTGAAGAGAAGAATACGATAAATTTGTACGATTTATTTTTCAAGAATCACGTAAACATTATTTTCTAATCAATATTCTGGAACTCCATCAACACAAAGAATGAAAGTGAAATTCCTTAAACACTATGAATACACCCGAGTAAGAAAATTTATCATCAATAGTTTATATCCTCAGCAACTGTGGTGGCCGATGCTGTAACGTCCCAGACTGGTGATCGCCAGACTAGGGTTCTAATATCGATCAAACTTGTTACTTTCTTTTTTTGCTGCAACCTCACCATCCTAGTTTGTTAAAAAATGTGCGTGTGTGGGGGGGGGGAGCTATAGGTCTATCTGCTGAGTCATCAGCAGCCATTGACTGGCCTTTCATGTTCCCAGTTGGGGTGGAAAGGGGACTTGGGCGCTGATCATAAGTATATATAGTCAGTCTCCAAGGCATTGTGCAACTCGATAGGGCAATGCCACTGCCCTTTGCCTCTGCCATTCATAAGCGGCCTTTAAACCTTTAAAATTGTAAATAGTTTATATCCTAAGGTAACTTCATCAATGATAGAACATCGGGGAAGCCAGATAAGTTCTTGAATGTGGTTTCAACCATTAGATCACGATGTAAAGTGAACAAAAAACGTTCTTCTAACATCTCAATTAACTGGTCTGCCATTAATGGTTCTATAAATATTAACAAATATATTCATACGTTTATTACCATCAAATATAACAGAAAATAAATCATCTTCATGCGGTCCAAAATTACGTAAACGAGCGATTGTTATGATATCCTTTGCTCTTTGTTTAGGTACTGGTTAAAAAATTCGACCATGTTGTGTCAGTTGAGTCGAAGCCACATGTTGTTTCAAAGGATCCAGTCTATAATCATTATTGCGTGAATAAACCTTTTCTTCAATCTGACTACAATGTTAATCATAGAAAATGCAGATACTTTCAATGCACATTTTGACTGTTTTAGGAAATTGTTTTACTTGCTTTCTCATTAAAAACGGTATTTTTTTCTTCTTACCTCCTTTTTCATTCGGTAAGGCATTAATGCTGTGTAAAGAAACTACATATATCTTTCTCAGCAGCACTCTGAGTAGTATCGCTTCTGTGTGAGGTGTCTGTTAGGTACTAAGAAAGAGGCGAGGTGAATGGAAGTAAAATTTATTCATAAGATAACGGGCTTCTATATAAACAGTTGAGGGCAACAATGACACAAGATTTCAAACAATATGAAACATGTGATGGCAGGTTTAAACAGGTTTTTCTATTATCTGTGCTGGAGACATCGAGAGATAAAAAAAAAAAAAAAACAATAGCCTTAGAGTGTATGAGCCTGTATGAAACACATGTGGTGCAAGGATCTCTCAACTACAAAGACACACATGTGAAATAGGGCGCCCTGATTTAGAGAGGCAAACTGTAGGCTGGTCATCTTACAGGTGGTGTGCAAGTGTGAGGAGATCAATGGAGAACCAGTGTTCTTTGCCATGAAGGTTAATTAACTAAGCTCTCAGTGTGTGAGTGATGGATCATGAGGAAGAGGCCAGTGTAAGGGGTCATCAGCGGTGGCTTGCAGGAACGTGACATAGGCACTGGAGATTGTTGGAGGTCGACATACACCATTTCAGCTTCTGAGACATCCACGGCATCCTTAGGGGTGGTCTTTAACTCAAAGAGGACCCAGGGAAGCTGAGTAAACAGGTTTGAGTTATTGCAGCGAGACATCAAAGCTACTTTGAGGGTGCGATGAAAACGTTCAGCCAGTCCGTTGGCTACAGAGTTGTAGGCGTTTGCCTGATTTAGGGTGATTCCCAGGAGATTCCTCTATGATGTCCACAATAATTGAGAGGTGAAAGTGGTACCCTTATCCGATATAATATGCTCAGAGGTACCAAATTTTGGTATCCACCCCGAGAGTAAAGCAAATGTACATGAGGCGGACGTTGCTGTCTGCATGGGAATAGCATTAGGCCAACTAGTGGAACACTCAATGACAGTAATGCTCAACAGGTAATAGTGTCGTTGTGATGTGGGTAGGGGACCTACTACATTGACGCAGATGTGGACAAAACGACAATGAGGTTGGGAAAAGGTGTCGTCTCCTGAATCCGTATGTCGATGTACTTTTGAAGTGTGGCATGATGTACAGGTGTGGACCCAACCCTTAGCATCAGTAGTAATGCCGTGCTAAATGAACTCTAGTGGACAGGAGAGATTTGAGAGGGCATGGTTAAAATCAAAACACCTGTCGGTGCACTGGAGCAGGTATCCACTGTCGTTGTCTACCAGTACTGACGTCACAAAGGAGGGTGGCATTAGAGTTGTCAAGAACGATGGCTTCCTAACAGAGGGATCATTGCGTGTACTACTGTCAAGATGTTGTAACACAATCCCAGATAAATGGTGGCAAATTTGTTTCTTGCTAAGGCATTGGCAACGGAATTAATTTTCCAAGGGATGTGTAGAAGGGTGCAGTTGTATTCAGCCACGGCACAGAAAAAAATAAAAGCAATAGCATTACAGTGTATGATCGTGAATGAAACGTGTGCGGTACACGCCTACCTTATTTTGCGTGTCTATTAGTTTCAAATATACTTGGATATATTGGCATAAATAATTCTGTTTTTGGGGACCTTGTTTGTAATTCTAGTCCTTTAATTTAAAAATCTTACTTCCATTAACAAACCAGTGACAATGTTTATCAATGCGTTCGGGTAATTTAGCAATCAGCATAGCATACTATAACAGTTCATACACATAATTCACATGTGAAAGTAAATCAATATGATCCATCTAAATTGATATTTTATATTATTTAATAATAGGAGAAATACTTGATGACAAATACTTTTCTTTATTCTAGTCATCAACTTGTCCAAGGAGGTTCAAATATTAATCATGTGCTCTACAATTCTTAAACCGAACCACCCTCCTTCACTAGCCTACATACACTTTTAGTAATGACAAATAATAATCTCCCAACTCAGAGCATAAAATCTGATTTGTATTCCGTTCACTGGAAAAATACGTTGACACTGTCATCTTAACCAGGTGTCGACCATTTGCAAAACGTTAATGTTAACAGCAGCCATAGTATGATTTGACCTATTTGGGTGGTTTGCGGTGCTTGATAAAATAAAAGTATACTTTCCTTAGCGTTTCATTGTCAAAACAAATTGATCTATTACCTGCGAGTTCTATGAAAAAAATTCATGTGAATTCATATTTCTACTGTGAAGACATACAAATAATTACTTTATCAATAAAAAAAAGGTTTACTATAATCTCAGACCGATGTAAGAACCTTCATTCTATTGAGAGAGAGAGAGAGAGAGAGAGAGAGAGAGAGAGAGAGAGAGAGAGAGAGAGAGAGAGAGAGAGAGAGAGAGAGAGTACAATTTTCTTTCGCAAAGGTTCTCGTTAAGCAGTACCACGTAGTGTAGTTAGTTCTTGAACACACCATACGGATACAAAGAAAAGAAAAACAATAAGAGTATTTCTTTTAGCTTTAACGATGAAGTGATTGTATATGGACTATTTTAGAGGTAAAAGCTTAACCACAAGACATAGATGAAAATTCGACAGATTAACAATGTCGTCTTGCAGCCTATACTTGCAGTGATGACAGAGTCAGGGAAAGACTACAGCCAATAAGCATGTATATATAAATTACCATGTAGAACATGTGATGAGGTTAATATAGGAGAGTCAGTAGATTTCAAAAGAAGGAAAAGAGAACATAGAGATTCCGTTAGAAGAGGAGATTAAAATAGCGGTGTTTTTAAACATATGACCAGGGAAAATCATCCAATACATGTTAAGAATATGGAAAAATTGATTTCAATGCCTGACACACCCACAAAAATTAGTTGAAAATCTTTTAATTTATAATTCTAGAAATTTAAATATTCATCAAAATAATTTCAAATTAGATTTTTAAAAGATAATATTGTAAAAAACAATGTAACTATTGTTAAGGAACGGTTGAACGATGTAAGCAAATTACCAAGAACGTTGTTAATTTTTTTGAGACTTTGTAACTTTTTAGAAATATGTAACTATTTGTTTTCTGAGGAGGAAGGAGATGGACCCTTCAAGCGCTCAAAATAAATTTCCTTTTTCATATAATGTGGTTTTTTTTAGCTTTATCATACATACACGAAAAAATTGCCTATTTTAATGTAATTCTTGTGATTTATTGGCAATGATTTACACTGACTTTGATATTGATACAGAAGAAACCCTCCCTCCAAACAAAATTTTGTTTGGTGCAAAACTTTTTTTTTATATTTCGATCAATCCCGGTGACATTATAATCATGTATACTTACATTTCCGTCTCGCTAAACTATCATTTTCAACTCCATGTCCAACACAAATTCCTTAAAAATATTACGATCAATATTCATACTAATGAGAATAAAAGTGGACAAATAACTGCCATATGTCTTTAATAGCTTAATGCATTATCCAAACTTCACATATATAAATGGACACAATCTTATTGTTACTGATATACTCCTTCTCTTCTGATTAATTTGCAGAGATCATAAGCCTCACTGTTTTGTAAGTAACCTCTCTCTCTCTCTCTCTCTCTCTCTCTCTCTCTCTCCTCTCTCTCTCTCTCTCTCTCTCTCTCTCTCTCTCTCTCTCTCTCTCAGCGATTTATCAGTCAAAGATTTTTATTTTCATCAGTGGATTATCATTGACTAAAGGTGCGTCCACATGGTCGAACAGTGTCTGTCGGACAAACACTCTTACCATAACTAAATTGAAAGAGAACGATGTCATGATCGTTGAAATGGGGGAATTTTATAGGGTAACAAACAGTGATACCAGATGACGTTGACTACCAGAATGTCTACTCCTTTTACCTAACAAAGACCGGAAGAAATGTCCGAAGCTGCCCACTGGCATATGTTATCTATGTCAGTGTTATAATCTGTACTCAAGAATCAAGTAGTAGTTATCACCTTCAAGTACGGAACATCATAATCATAGTACACGATAAAATAAAAGCACAATCCAATAAATTAAGTTATGCAGCATGATCATTAATGATCTTTTGAGAACAATGAAATGGTACATGAAAGGACTAGTTGCAAAGACTGAATCAGACTTTAAAAACTATATGCTGATGGCCCCAAATGCTTTATACATTTTATCAGAGAACTGTTTCCCCTTTTCTCGTAGAGAGAGAGAGAGAGAGAGAGAGAGAGAGAGAGAGAGAGAGAGAGAGAGAGAGAGAGAGAGAGAGAGAGAGAGTTGCGTATTTTCCTCATGATCGAACACTTCGAGCAAATGAGAAACTTTGGTGTCCATAATTGAAACTATACTCGTATATCGAAACTCCATAATTTGGTTGTGCAAATGTCTTCCTGTGGCGGGATGTTACAACAACAACCCCCGCATCCTGGATCACTCTAAACAGACAAATGTCTCTTCAACACAAACTTTCCCCTTATGTTATCAGCCGCGGGATTCTTGGTCAAAAAAGGACACAAAAACAAAACATAACCTTAAAACTATATTTCTTAAAACTAAAACAATCACTTAATACTAAAAAACATTCAAATAACCGTAACACCATTCAAATAAACCAAAATAAAACCGTAACAAAACTTAAAACTAAAATAAACCACAACCAAAATGTAATAAGTATATATATATATATATATATATATATATATATATATATATATATATATATATATATATATATATATATATATATATATATATATAATATATATATATATATATATATAATATATATATATAAGGACACATACACTCGTCCAAATGAGCCAAACAGTCTTAATCAACGGCACACTGACAGAGCTCGGTAGCAAACAGTAACCTTTCCCACTGCTCAAAGCACTTTTATCAAGTCGTGAGAGAAGCAACCTAGGGAAAATCAGACTCTTGGTGGTTAAAGCGTCATCATCGTCATCACCATCATCATCATCATGATCATCATCATCATCATTCAGAGAAAATTCCTTCAAACAGCCAAAGTCGTTACAGATAGTATCCAAATTCAAAAGAGCAGTCAGTTCCAAGTCCTAATACTAGCAGGGTCAAAAATCATAATTCCACATACAAGCAGTCTCCAAAAGGAGTCCAAAGGAGGAATTACGGCTGTCAAAATAAACAAAACACTTCCACGGTGGTCGAAAAATAATGTAAATGATAGGCCAGCATTCACACCTGCCTCTAGCTGCAGTCAAATAAAAAATAATCATCCACCCAAGACATTCACCACTGTCGTAACCTAACTAAAACATAAACAAACAATCTCATTTATACCAACAGTCTTTCTCACAACAAACAATCAATACACTAACTACCTCTTGCTCACTGAGACACACACAAACTCTCTCTCCTCTCTCTCTCTCTCTCTCTCTCTCTCTCTCTCTCTCTCTCTCTCTCTGCTTCTCTCTCTCTCTCTCTCTCTCTCTCTCTCTCTCTCTCTCTCTCTGGATTTAGCAAACATAAAATAAATGAAAATGAATACAAAAATTAATCCTCCACATTCTGTACAAACTTCCCAGTTTATTTTATTTCTCCAATTTGCGTAGCTCCTCCTTGTAATGACCCACTGTGGATTCCATACTCTTTTCGATTTGTAAACCAGTTATAGACATTCGACATCTCGGAAGTTATGACGTTATTATATTTATTGCTCCTACACGTTTATGTATGTCTTTGTAAACATTTGCTAAGACGTTTTATAAGCATGGGCTCTGTCAGTACTGTTTGATTAGCAACTGAGCCTGTCTTCTATCTCAAAGTCAGCTTTCCTACGTATCTGGATTATAACTAGTCATGTTTACAGGGAAGGTGATACCTAACCTTCTAAAAGTTAAAGTTAATCCGGTAAACAAGTAGAACTCCGTCCATAGGGCCACTCCGCCTCCGGAGAGTGTCCGAAGCTCGGACTCTACGACGTTATTCAAGTAATTAACGCTTCTTTCATAATGTCAACTGGTAACAATTGTGTTCGACGAACACCATTCGACCGTGTGGACGCACCCAAAGGAAGCTGTTACTTGCAAGGAATAATATTAATGCTTTATATATATATATATATATATATATATATATATATATATATATATATATATATATATATATATATATATATATATATATATATATATAGAATGATCAATGGATTCTCTTAACCTATATTAAACAAGATAACAGCTTTACTGTCGCACATACATTTACTAAGAAAATAATGATAAGGTTTGTTTTATAACTGATTCACACTCTGGAATGCCCTTATTAACAACACAAATTCGAAGGTGGATGACGCAACAGACAGGCGTTGGCAAAGATGCAGAATTGTGACCATTTTCTTTTCCATTATTCGATTTGTCTATGTTTATTACGAAGACTATAAGAACATTAAATTACACCATAGCTATACACCTTCTGGTATATGATTATTATTTCTTGAATAATTTTAATCCGTAATTAATAATGATATTCTCTATTCAAGGAAATTCATGTGGCAGCGCTGTCCTAAACTCGTCCAATCAACCTTAACTATGCTGATGATTGTTATCTTGGTCACTTGTTTAGGGGCATGACTTACCATCTATGCGTGTTGATGAAAAAAGGGAATACTAAACTCTTTCATTAGTACATTCGGATAATTTCTGATAACATCTGAAATTCATACCGTTTTATGACAAAAAATATTCACTCCTAATAAGTAAGTCAATCGTTGGACAACTTACCAACTACTGATTCTGTAACCTCTACCTTCGCAGCACACTTTTGGACGCACGTATTTTTCAAATGATTGACTATATTACTTGGGAAAATGATCTTCTGATGCCATCTATTGGCGGTAAAGTAAAACCTGTTACGATATACGAGAGGGAGCTAAGGGGAATCAGCGTTATTATGACATTCAGAATATAACACTATTATTATTCTACGTAATTCTCACTATTAATACATGTCATACAATGCTAATGTCATCCATTGAACATGAAAATAAACAATGTTTAGAGCTTTATAATCCTTGCATTTTGGAACCTTCCATGACGTCGATTCGATTTAATAATAGCCTGCTAAATTGGCGATGCATATAACTTATACTTGCCACATATATTTCTACACATGTATCAATTTATCATACTTTTCCAACTGTATAAAATCATTTACAATAATGGAATAAAGAACGTGTTCTGCCCTCTTTTGGCAAGAAGTAGAAACACTCGGATTCTATTCATATTTGAAGAATTATGTGATTAATAAATTACACTTTCATGGTAGGTTTTTCTCCAATAAAGGCATTAACAATCATAACCCTAATGATACTACTTGCCTTCTGATTTCTAGGCTCTAAGTTATGGCAATTATATGTAAAATATAGATGATATGTATTACAAAAATGTATAAAGATGATCCCAATATTCTAAAAGCAAAGAGTTGGAACTCAGCCATAAAATTAAAAATCCTAAAGCTAACCAAATATATCGATGTTCGCAGCAAATTCGTGGTTAGCTAATGCCCAATTATAGATATCATTCCCTTATAAAGTGTGCCCTTTTACATGTCCCAGTGGAATAGGATCATTTTTTTTTTTTTTTTTTTTTTTTTTTTTTTTTTTTTTTTTTGTCGGAGGCTTGTTACGATCTTAAAATCTTTACAGGTTCTTTTAATAATCAAAACAAATGTTTCTAACAACCATCATTTAAATATAGGAAATGAATATAAAAAGAAACTCACAAAAAACACAACACGTTTACTCACAAACGTAAAAAGAAAATTAATGTTACTCATTCGTTTACTTTAACTGACAAATCAAATCAACGGAAAAATGGAACAATCAGTAAGGTAGAAATACTTAGGGAATAGTTTTCTGAAGCTGCTGGGACGATACTGGTACGGAGACTTCAGGCTTGAGAACGTTGCAGAAGGGTGGCCAAAGTTCAGATGAAACTGGCACGATGACTGGATTCGGAGACGTCACAGAAAGGGTGGCATCAAGATGGGACATCAGAAGTCTTTCCCAAGAATTCGATGATAGTGTTGAGCTAAGACTAGGCTGCAGGTAGTGTTGGCTACATCTCGTCACAAGCAGGGAGCGCTGGCTGCTTCAATTTGTCTCTTTTTCTCGGCCATAACAGGATTTTGGAGATAGGCATTTGTCGTCTGAAGGGAAGGTTGGAAAAGAGCTCTGTCCGGATTTTGGTCTCTTCTGCTTCTTATCTCGTCAGGACTTGACTCTCATCTGCTTCTTTTGTCTCATGCCAGGTCTTATCTCTCTTGGACAATCTCTTCTTGAAGTTTATATACCCATGTATAGGAGGAGTTAATTACAGAGGACAGTGGTCATTTCCATAGAAGGCATTTTTTAATAATTCTGCGTCTCAATTGGTCCCTTCAAAAACGTCCTCTTCGATAACGCCAAGGAAGCTTCTAGAAGAAATTTCTGATGCAATCTAAACCACGGGTCAAGTCGTAACAAAAGGGCAGCTCATGTCCTTTCAGGATGACATATTTCGTAAACAATGAAATTCCTTAGGCTTGGTTTCTCAGAATATGCTGATTCCAATGATTAAGACGATGACATCTTGGTCAAAAAAGGACATTCCCCTTATCTCGGTTTACTTTCAAAATGCTGATGACAGTGTAGTGATGACAGGTTTGAGGTTTGACCAAACAATACCGTAGTCGAAGCACGGGTTGCTGCTCACACTTTGGGGATAGATATTTTAGTCTTTTATTAACATATCCTTTGAAAAGTATAGTATCTACCAATGATTGGTTGAAGTTTGAAAAAAAAAAAAAAAAAAAAAACTAAAGGAATTAACAACTTAAGATTTACAGATAACTTACGTCTTTTAAGTAAATTATGGAATATATTACCAAAGATGATGGAAGGTAGAATGGGTAAACCAGAAATGTAGGACTGTAAATGAATGTGAGCAAAACTAAGATAATATTCAATGAAAATACAGAGACAGCAAATAAGGGTTGAGGAAGAGTTAATGAATATACGTACTTAAGACAGTGAGTACATGTTTCCACAAGACATGAAAACAAAAAGACGAATAAGCATGGGATGGAGAGCTGTTGGGAAACCAAAAGATATCATGGAAAGTAAAATGCCACTTTCTCTAAAAAGAAAAGTAGGTAATCAGATTGTCCTACCAATATTGACTTATGTATCAGAAACTTGAAGCCTGACTAAAGCCATGAAACATAAGCTAATTACAACTCAAAGAGCTATGAAAAGAATAATCATGGGAACACTACTGTGACAGAAAAATGGCAGCATCGATGCGAGAACAAATAGAAAAGAGCATTTTCCAACAATACACAAGAAAAAGAAATGGATATGGGCCAGACATATAATGAATAAAATGGATAATATATGGACTAAAAAAATAACACGAAGGGTCGCAAGAAATTATAAGTGAAGTAAAGGAAGGAAGACAATGGATTCACGAGCTAGAATTTATATATATATATATTCATATATATATATATATATATATATATATATATATATATATATATATATATATATATATATATATATATATATATATATATATATATGAATATATATATATATATATATATATATATATATATATATATATATATATATATATATATATATATATATATATATATACATATATATATATATATATATATATATATATATATATATATATATATATATATATATATATATATATATATATATATATATATATATATATATATATATACTCATAATCATCAGCCGTAACTAGTCCACCGCAGAACAAAAGCCTTGGACATGTCCTTCAACTTACGTCTGATTATGGTCTTTCTCTGCCAGTCCACGCCCGCAAACTTCCTCAGTTCGTCGATACATTATCTTTTCTTTCCACTTTGATTTCAGCCACACAAGTTGCATAGACGTGCTCTCGGGGTTCTAAAAACTCAAATTTGACTTTTTACCTTGGTCAAATTAACAGTATAGTAGTTAACTGCTTTAGGTACCATGTATGGTGCCAGTCCCTCCTCTTCCTCGCATTTGAAGAGTGAAGGTGCTGCTGATCAAATGGATATTGTAAGATGTATGGTTTGTTTAATTGCAGATGATCTTGGTTTGTCTAGTGACAGTGAAATGGATGTACAGCCATTCCAGGAAGTTCGGAGATCAAAAAGAAAAAGTTTGAACCATGTAGGTAATGTTTCTGTTATGCCTACTGATAAAAAGAGGAAAAGTGACATGTACACCAAAGATAGTAATGACCATTCCTAACAAGATCCTGACACGCAAGATGAAAGGAAGATGATTTACTTTCCAAATGATGTGGAAATGGATTATAATCAGTAGATTCAATGGACAATTAAGCTGTGTGAATAACACAAGGAAAAGGAAGCCTTGTTCAAAGAAGGTAAGAATAAACCTTATGTTACAGTAAAAAATTATGAGGCAGTAGAGTTTCTAACAACCACCGGGTTTAACGGGATTAAAATGGTGTTATTAGATGATAGGATTAAAAGTACCAAAGTAATCATAATTGATGTTCCTTTATATTAAGAACCAGATGATTTCTTATTTGAAGGAAATTTTATGTGGGTAGAGTCGTGAGGTGAAGGTGAAGGAACTATTTATAAGAGACCTCAGGTGATTGCCTTGATTATGGGATTTATACCAGAGAAAGTCTTTCTCTCTGGAATTGGATATAGGAATGTTAGTGTTTTAATGAGAAGCCAGTAATTTAATATATATATAGTAAATGGGGTCATAGGCAGTATAAGTGTCATGGTCATTTCTGATGCAGATACTGTGGAAAGAATCATGATTGAAAAGAGTTTATTGCCAAGATCAAGGAAAATGAGAACGTTGAGCCAAAGTGCTGTAGTTGTGGTGGAAAACATAATGCTTATTATCATTTGTGTGAAAAGAAACCACAAACAAAGCCAGTAGACACCCATGATAGAGCAGATAGACCAAACGTCAGACAAAATGAATCTCCTGTTGTTAATCAGTAGTAGACTCCAATCAATGTCTGTGAAAAAAGGCGTAAGCAGTTTGCTCAACGGTCAAGAAATGGAGGTAAGGAAAGTGAACCAAAAATTGAAACTCCACGAGTTGTTCAGAATTTGATCTGGTAAATCGAGAGTTGAAGAAACTTAGGAAACAAATTGAAGGTTTGCAAAAATCATTTTTAGTTGGAAAAGTAATCAACTAGGTAAGAATGTACCTGGTGATAACAACACAAATGCTGTACCGAAAGAAGCATCCCTAGGAGGTGGTAAGGATAAAAATGGATTGTTAAATGAATTTCTGAATATGGCAGATTTGGACGATCTAAAATTGAAATTGTTGCAGTCGGTTAGCATATTGAAGGACAAATGTCTTAACAATGAAGAATAAACATGTTAAGGTTTTGTCTTGGAATGCTAACAATTAAAAAAAATATGGTAACTGATTTGCATGCATATATATTAATTCTAATGATATTGATGTTATACTTCCGCAAGAGGTATTAATAAGTGGAATAAATTTTCATTTGAAAAACTACACCAAAGTTTTGAGTTACCTGCAGATATGAATACGAACTGCAAGGGACTGATAACCTATATAAAAAGTGATATTTCTGGAACATTACAGGCTACTAAAAATGTTAATGGTACTGAGTATCTGTCTGTTAGTATCACTTTTAAAGATGCTATTTTAAATTTGATTAATGTCTATGTCCATCTTGATAAGTTAGTAATTGACGACTTTCCAGATGTTATTGATGCTGAAAAATGCCTATTAATAGGTGATTTGAACCCTAGGCACAAAAATCTTGGAACCAAAGGTTTTCAAAATCGTAATGGGATGGTGTTAAACAGTTTTTTGAATTCTATAGAGGATGCTAAAGTTATTAGACATGGTAACCCTACACATATTAATGGCGTTAGGCTAGATCTTGCAATTATTTTCAACATGCTGGATATAAAAGCAAGTTTGGATATAGTAAGCACACTGTTGAGTGATCACTTCGCTATTGATGTTGTGATACATATTAAAAAAATTAGTTTTGTTAATAATAGGAAAAGATATTCACTTAAAGATGGTCAACGTAGTTATATTGTGTCTAAAATTAGAACTTGGTATAGTAAATATAAAAAACTTGATATAACAGATGAAAGTGTATTTTACGAAGATCTATTGAAAGTGGTGAATTCTATCTTGGGTAGACATAAGCCGAGGAATTTGATTGGTTCTAATTCAAAATCTAAAAGGTATTATAAGGATAAGGTTATTAAGTGGTGGCACATGGTGTTATGAAAATGCCACAGTATCTGGAGTAAGGACCCTACTAATGAAAAAAAACAAAGAGACTTTGATTAAAGTTGCTGGGTGTACAAAAGATATAAATCAAAAGGGAAGAAGTAGATAATCGGACAATTTTTTTGAGGGATTTTGGTAGTTAAAAAAATTTTAGCCATGTTTGGAATGGTGTGAAAAAAGTAAGGGGCGTTAGAAAGATGATTAATGTTAAAGATAAAGCTAATGATCTTATTAATAAGTGGTCGTATGCCTCCAGTCATTCAAGTCTTCCGAATAATATCCAGAGTTGTTTGAGGAAGCAAACGTATAGGAGACGTGAGTTGATTCGCTTGCAAAGTGCGTTGAACGATGATACTTGCGTTACATTTACTAGAGATGAAATTCTGAATGCTGTGAAAAGGGGGAAGTCAACTGCCCCGGGTAGAGATGGCCAGACATACGAAGTAATTAACGGTCTCATAAGCATGGACGAGAGTCTTATACTCGATCTGTTTAGTCTAACATATCGAAATGGGATATTACCAGTATAGTGGAAATTGGCGTTGATCATTCCTGTGCCTAAGAATAGTGAGGATTATAGTCCCATATCTTTAACTTTCTGTTTATCAAAGATGATGGAATGAATGATCTTAAACAGATTGATGTATAAAGTAGATGGTCGTCTGTCCAATAACCTGTATGGATTTATGAAAGGTAGAAGCACAATAGACTGTGTGATAAAGTGTCTTGTGAATAATAATGTTAGATGTCGATTGTTTGTAGACCTTAAAGGGGCCTTTGATAAGGCAAATAAAAATGTGATTCTAGAGAGTCTGGTGAATAAAGGTGTTAAAGGAAAACTATTAACAGGGATTGCAGACTATTTAAGTAATAGAAAGGCAAGTGTATGGTTTCAGGGCGAGGAATTTGAACATAAAGAGTTTGAACTTGGTACGCCGCAAGGTGGAGTATTGAGCCCTGTACTTTTTAATATTCTTATGGACAATGTAGCTTCCTTCAACTTGTTTGGGAATTCTTATATTCTCGTCTATGCTGACGATATTCTAATTCAATGTGTAGATGAAAGTAGCTTGACCAAGGCTATTGACGAACTCCAGTGTTTGTGTGTACGTTTAGGGTTGCTTATTAATGAAAATAGAATTAATACCAATCAAGAACTGCCAGTGGACAAGAATTCTTATTGAATGGAATGAGATTGGAAAAGGTAACTCGTTATAAATATCTTGGAATGTATATCAGTTTTAGTAATGTTAAGGATCAAATCGCTCATGTTAAGAATATGTCTCTCTAGGCTGAAACCTCTAAGAGTGTTATCTAATAGAGAAAATGGTGTTGGTGTACCTGTTCTGAAGCTAGTTTATCTAAGCATTGTACATAGTAGTATTGACTATTCCGCCCCAATATTGTCGTCTTATTTAGAGAAGGATATTAGTCCATTAGAGGTTGTGCAAAATGAAGGAATGAGGATTGTACTTGGTTGTGCGAGGACAACAAGACTAGAAATAATGAGAATGGAACTTAATATTCCGAACGTTATGCACAGAATTCAAGAACTAACGGTGATATCTGCCTTGAGACTCATAAGGGGTGGTGATAATAGTCTAGAGTCAGCTGTAGATCAATTCAGATCTTGCTTTGCTAGAAACTTTCAGATGAATGCTTATACCAAAAGTCTTTGTCAAATGTTATTCGAATACAATGAAATAGACTTTTATGTACCAGTTCCACGAAGTATTGATATGGAGCCATGGCTTAAGAAAACAGTGCCTGTACAAATAGATAAATTAGATGGCAGGAAAAAAGATTGTCATCCCCAAGAATTACAACAGTTATTTGTTGAAACACTATCTGGATATCCAAAGGAAAATGTTATACACTTTTACAGTGATGGATCTGTCAATGGAAATAGAGCAGGTTCTGGTGTAGTTATAAGAAAATATTTTGAATATGGCACAAGTGTGGAGGAAAGATTGTCCAAAAGGATCGCTGATAGGAGTTCATGTATGGCAGTAGAACTTTGTTATATTTATATTGGACTTGAATACGCACTAGAAAAGAAGAAAATTGTTTATGGTTTTGCTGATAGCCAATGTACTTTGTTTGCCTTAAACAGTAAAATGTCTACTGATGATTTACTTTTAAGATGTAGAAAATGTATACACCAAATAAATTCATTTGAGTGTGAGGTAAGTTTTATGTGGATTCCGTCTCATTGTGGTATTTACTTTGATGAAGTTGCTGACTGTTTAGCTAATGGTGGATGTAACAGAGATTAAAGAATACAATTGCATAATAAGTATTTCCAGAATAAAATCTGAAATAAGAAGAGTGAGAAAGCAGTAGGAATTTGAAGGTGCTCGCATGATAATAAACAATGGGAGCATGAGCTTGAAACCCTACGATGTTGTTGTGAACAATACTAGTTTTACTTATGGTAGAGCTTCACCCTGATATGACTCTTTTTTGGATGAGGTTACGGTTTGGATATAAATATATTTGGGAGTATGATGAAGGTTCTGTAGGAATGTCTTGCAAATTATGTAATAATGTCAAATCACGTACTTTGTCTCATGTTATAATGGACTGTAATGGCTTGGAAGAATTCAGAGATTGTAATATCATTTATATGTCTGAGATGGTTTGTTATATGATAAATAATAGTATGGTTAAGGATAAATTTTCAAAGTTTGGTATACGTTTTTAACTATTTTTACAGTGTCAGAATATTTGCTAGTTATTCTTTTCAACACTTTATTTGTAAATTATTCTTTTTACAACATTTGTAAAAAAAAAAAAAAAGGATTTGTCTCATAGATTTTGCATGCTGACATGCTCCTTTTGATGTATACTTAATATCAATAAATATTATGAATTTGAATCTCTTTCTTCCTCTGCTTCTTTTACAAACTCTAGGGACTCAATATGTTATTCTAATTGTCCATCTATTGTCTGCCATTCTCATTATATGTCCTGCCTATGTCCATTTCTTTTCCTTACAAGTTGTTAGAAAATCCCCTACTTTAGTTTGTTCTCGTATCCATAGTGCTCTTTTTTTTTTTTTTTTTTTTTTTTTTTTTTTTTTTTTTTTTTTTTTTTTCTTTCCATAGCTCTTTGAGTTGAAACCAGTTTATGTTTTAAAGCTTTAGTAATGCTCCAAGTTCCTGATGCATAAGTTAATACTACAGTAGTAGGACTATCTCATTGAATGTTTTTCTTTTTACAGAAAGTGGCATTTTACTTATCATAATCTTATCTTGTTTACCAAATGCTCTATATCCAGTGCTTATCCTTTTAATTTCAGCGTCGTGTTTCTGGGAAACACTTACTGTCTTAAATACGTATATTCATTAATAATTTCCCGAAGTTCGTCTATAACTTTTATTTATTGTCTGTG
>NC_090731.1:122258597-122273597 GCF_036898095.1 Palaemon carinicauda
AATTTTTAAACTAAATAATATTTGTATAGTAAATTGTTGCTTTAGAGCTGTTGCCGTAAGTATGCTTTCGGCTTTCTGTTAATTTTACATTTTGATGCTTGAATTGTTGATTTACCTGATAGCTTTTACCAATAAAAATTCATCACAGTTAATTACCTTATAATTAGGTCATAGAATTATTAGACATGAAAAGAAACTAAAAATAGAAAGCTTAGAGTAACTTAGAGTAGCTACTGTTTAATAAGGTAATTTGGAAAATTATAGAACAAAAAAATATGTAATCATAAGGAGAACTTCACAGTGCTTAAGAATTGTTATTAATTCTTGAATGAAAAGACAATTAGAGGCATTTCTATTGTGTCATTAAACTGAAGGAATTACAGTATACTGAAGCTCTCGCGTTAAATATCTTATAAGATTTTTCTTTTATTTCTTAGAGTATTTTCCTCCACAAAATATATACCAAATTTTGTACTTCAAATAGGCTACTACTCGCTATGTGTAGTTTAAACA
This sequence comes from Palaemon carinicauda, assembly GCF_036898095.1. Taxonomy (NCBI): domain Eukaryota; kingdom Metazoa; phylum Arthropoda; class Malacostraca; order Decapoda; family Palaemonidae; genus Palaemon; species Palaemon carinicauda. The sequence goes on from NC_090731.1 coordinate 122,259,111, forward strand.
CGGGTTATTTGAATTCCTGGTAACGATTATATTTATAGTTTTAAAGTCTTAAACTTCACAAATGTGCAGTTAGAGGACTACTTGCATTGAATATATTTATCTGTTTCTTTTTTATGGTAAAAATTTATCACATAACCATAAATGCCAATTGCATCTGTGTTTAAATACTGAATTCAAGAATTCTCAAAATAAAAAGTTTAGATTCATTTTTCACTATGATAAGCTGTGTGGACAGTGCTTTAGGAATCACTGTCAGTGGAATGATTACACCTTATTCAAGAGAATTCATGCCCGTCTAGTTAATCAACCTCAGTACGGGTCACTTACATATAAAAGAATTATAAAATGTTTCTAAAATTATCCAATTATGAAATGATCTAATTTTCACATTACCAATGTTGGTTATGGAAAGATGTGCTTCAGTTTCGTCTTCCAGGTCTTACCACTACTACAGTCCACCGTTAGGTAAAAACGGTAATTATAATCAGAAATTCCCCGTAAAAATATACTGTTCTCTGCTGTATTTAGGTAAAATACAGGCGAAAAAATATACTGTTCTCTGCTGTATTTAGGTAAAATACAGGCGACCGCAATTTTATCATACATTCTTAATATCTATTATGGGTTGGTGACCGTAATATCACTCCTTTACGCTAATCTATTTGTTTTTAAAACGGTAAAAACCATAGAATAAATGTTGCCAGGCATTCACTTTTTTTCTTATGCAAATTATTAACAGTGTATGACTATTACAGTATATGGCTTCTTGTGTCATCTAAAAACAGCACTTGATAGGTGGTAAAATATTCACCTTGATAGAATAGTTGAAGAAAAATAAGAAAAACCTGAAAAAAAATTTTTATGATTTTTCGCAGATCTGGTAGCCGTGTGCATTTTTTTCCACATGCTCGCTGTTCCATTTCCGCTTTAACTCCCGGAAAATTGAATGAAGAGCTTCGTTGTCGAAATTAATGGAACAGGGATTTTTTTTTTTTCATTCACCATTTCCCAAAACGTATTGCTCAATTAATTCCTCCTCTATCCTGCTGAATAATCATTGCACAGGAAAATCTAAAGGACCAAGCGTAAAAATCTGCTGTTGATGGACACCTTCAGAATTTGTGAGAATTTCATGATTTTTTTTTTTTTTTTTTTTTTTTTTTTTTGCTGGAGAGTAATGATTCTTCTTTACCTAATTACAATTCAATATATTTTTTTTTTTAAGTCGATAATATTTGTATAATAAACTGTTGCTTTAGAGCTGTTGACGTAAGTATGTTCATCGGGCTTTCTGTTAATTTTACATTTTGATGCTTGAATTGTTGATTTACTTGATGGGTTTTATCAATACAAAAATAATAACATCAAGGTAACCTGCTTATAATCAGAATATTGTATTATTAAATATGAAAAGAAACCGAGTTAAGAAATCTTGGAGTTAAAAGATATTTTAACGCGTTGGACCTTCTTTCGATAAAAAAGTTTTTTTGACTATCAACTTAAACGACGATAATCTCTATAAAGTTTTAATGTAGTTATTCAAACTTTAAATTTTCAAGTTCTTTGCTTTATTTACAATCAAGGATAATATTTTCTAGCGGTTTAAAGTAAATCTACAGTACTTAAATTCTATACTGATAGACTAAACATTATAAGTCATCAATTTCCCCAAAATGTCTACTTTTTCGTGATATAAACAGTGCATGAACATATGCATTATTAACACAAGCGCAACAATAAAGACTAGATTTCTCCAAATGAAAAGTTCGCCCAGAAAAAGGAATTAGAAATATGTTTATGTTCATAAACTCTATTATATATATATATATATATATATAATTATACTATATATATATATATATATATATATATATATATATATATATATATATATATATATATATATATATATATATATACTATATATATATACTATATATATATATATATATATATATAATATATATATTATATATACTATATATATATATATATATATATATATATATATATATTATATATATATATATATATATATAGTATATATACATATATATATATATAGTATATATATATACTATATATATATATATATATATATACTATATATATATAATATATATATATTATATATATATATATATATATATATATATACTATATATATATATATATATATACTATATATATATATATATAATATATATATATATATATATATATATATATATATATATATATATATATATATATATATATATACTATATACTATATATATATATATATATATATATATACTATATATATATATATATATATATTATATATATATATATGTATATACGTTACAATATTCCTCTTTTTTTGCAATATCATTCACATCCCAACGTAACTTTGTTTCCTGGCTTGCTTAAAAAAAATAACTTACTTTTAACATGTTTTGCTCTTCTCTAATTGCATTGCATTGTGCAGGGAAAGCGATAAATTCAATTCCCAATAGTAATCAAACTTGGTAAGCCGATGTTATTAGATAAATCGATAATTGATGGAAAGATTAATCTTTCCCTTTTCTTTTTTTTTTATATATATTTAGGATAACAATAGATAATTACTAGATGTATTAGAAGTATATTATACTACCCTTATATGAAGTATGTCAAAAAGACCTATAAGTATCCCATAAACTTCTCAAATCATAAATTACATCGAAATAAACCGAAAAAATCACAAAAAAATTACCATCTTACCCGTAGCTCACCTTTAAAGTTTGGTTTAACGACTAATATCATTAGTAAACAATGTTATTAGTTTATCTTTTACTAAAATTATTTTTATCAGATTACATTTTCATTGTTACAATATATTTATCAATAGTTAAAAAAGCTACATATGGAATTATATAATCTGTAAGATACGTATGATAATATTCCTAGAGCTACAATTAATAGAGATACGTGATGTGGTAGAGGATTTATTTTAAAAGTAATTAAATTTATATGAAACTAAAGGATGTTAGAATATTTTGTGTTCTTGGCATAAAAAGACTAACAAAGCCAAGTAAAGGATGAGAAACAAAGTAATAGTTTGTAGAACCGTAGAATGTTTATGAATGGATTATGGATGGGGGGATGTTTGTTGATGATACAGTTAGCTGGAGATTATGAAAAAAAAAAAGCTAACAAGATTTTTAATTTTTCTAAGGAAAAGGAGATATATCCCACATCCATGAGTTCCTATACCACAATTTGCTAAATACAATGTGATCTGATCTTTGATGGTTAACTTCATCTTTTTTTCATATCTGACCTTGGTAGATATTTTCAGGTATTACAATATGCTAAACTTCAGATTATAAACTAAAATTGGCACCTGCATTTGTCAATCAAAGGACAGCTAGAACGTTGCATTGATACTGTTATCCCTACACCCATCTTGCGTCTGGTTTAACATCCAGTGAGTCTCTAAATGTAAAGTATGTCTTGATGATAGAATGTTCAGAGTGAAAAAATGGATGGAATATCTGTTCCACTCAAAAGGAGGAAAGGTGACAGTAGTAGCTGTGAGAATTCAAAAGACAAAACATTATAATGTTTGCACCAGTAATTGTAGGAAGGTATTTTTTTATGAAAAAAAAAATAAGAAGGATATAGATCTAAGAAGGATGAGGGTGTATAAATCAATCGGGATTTAGGAAAATAATATTTTGGGAAGTTATGCAATAAGAGAAAAAGTTTGTGAAGGATACTAGAGAGAGCTTATGACACCTAGAGATTCTATTTGTAAGGTGATAACAAACTAATTATATAGCAAATAGATAACAATCTACAATTAGGTCTCAAAATAAGTTTACCGTTTGTAGAGGTGTTTTTTTTTTTTTTTTTTTTTTTTTTTTTTTTTTTTTTTTTTTTTTTTTTTTTTTTTTTTTTTGTAAACAGGTACTACAAGTCTTGAATGTGAGATTTTTAAAAAGTTATCCAACAATATAATGGATGGGAGGGTAAAGTAACAGTAGGAAATGAAAATAGAAGAGTGATAAACTTAAATCAATAAAAATGGATAAAAAAAAAATGGAAGGTATAGTTGTCATTCTTCTGAAGACGCTATGCTGAAAATAGTAAAGAACGTAATATTTTTATCCAGCAAAGCAGTTGAAAGAAACTACTTTTTTATTGACGCAAGGAAAAAAAGTAAATGATGAAAACTGTAAATTTATTGGAAGAAATGAAAAACATTCAGAATAACTAAACCGACTCCTATTGTAGAATTGAAGCGGGATTTTTTATGCATTATGAAAAATATAGTCAGGAAGCCAAAGTCAGAAAATGTGTAACACCCTGCTGATTGCATGTTAGAATCGCGCAACAAGTCTAAATAGATTGTTCAGATACAGATAAATATGAATCCACTTGTTGGACATTATAGATAAGGATAGTATGGCCGCTTGACAGTTTTCAAAATGGCCGCCAATTTATAAACTTTTTGTCATATTACAGCTTCAAATTGCCATAAACTCACAATGTTAGAGTCAATTTCTATGTTTTTCATCGTTTATAAGTTAATTCTGGCATTAAGATAAACCTTGGTGTATACATTCCTCCAAAAAAAAGTTATTTTTCAAAAATATTTGACAAAATTTGTAAGCGTTCCTAATTAATATTGCTAAGAATTAGAACCCTTGATATACAAAATGTAATACATGGATTTTTAAACGTAGCTTATACTTGTAGTGAACTCGTATTGGTTGAATTGCTTTAATTTTGTATTGCATTTGATATTTTTAGTGTGTTGGTAACTTTGTTATGTTTACTAATAATAGCAATCAGTTCCGACTGGTTGACCTGTTACAAACACTGATTTGATTTGATCTGAAGAAGGAACCAGTTCTGAAGAAGATGACAACAAATAGCAAAGTCTGGGTCATCATGAGGATGAGATTCTCAGTTGGATATTTAGAGTAGCCATGAAGATTCACAGTGATGTTCAGCACACTCCGGAGCATGATATAATAGGTGGACTTACGACAGACAACACTGACAAAATGGATGGCGATGACGAGTACGAGGTAGAGAAGAAAAACGAAGTTCTCAGTATCTGCCAGGACATTATGTTTGTGGCATCAAGAGGTAAAAAAAAAAAAAAAAATACTCCCAAGAACTTAGGCCTTGGTCTTGCTCTACACAAGGTTACACGTTCAAAGGACCTGGTCAATCTCTTCCATGCAGCCCTTTACACAGCAGGGTATGATACAATCCACCGAATTGACACAGCTTTTGCAAATGGATGTCATTCAACGTTTCCAAGAGAATGGAACTAACATGATCCCGAAAAATTTCCTCAATGTCCTCCCTACTACTGGGTATTTGAAATACTCTAATGACAAAATTGACATTATCGAGGAGATATTAACAGGTCTGGCACCTTTCACGCTAGTCAGTACATGGCCATCAGACGTAAAGGACAACAGGAGACAATAATGGATATTCAGATAAAGACTGGTCGGTCAAAGGTTCTTCACGCTCCACCTAAGATTACGGGTGTCCAAGAGGCCAACATTTCCACCTCAAAACCAGAGCCCGTATATTCAGAATCAGTACAGAAAACTTGGTACTCTCCTGATGACCAGAAAGTTAAACAGGCTGAAACAAAAGATCTTGCATGGATCTTGACCAGGCTCCTTAATAAATGACCAGGCTATTCTAGGCTGGAATGGCTTCAGCCAGAAAGTATCTACAGCTAATCCACCAGTTACAATAGTTAGGCCAATACCAATCCTGAATACTACAGCCCTTGACTTTGACACATTATGGACTGTCATGCAGAACTCTCAAGCCATGACAAAGAAGATTGGTGAGTAATAACACCATCATAACCTTTGACGAGCAGCTGTATTGTAAAGCAAATATGCTCCAATGGGACAACGACAGCTATGAGGATATGGTAATCATGCTTGGGGTTATCCATACCCAAATGAACTTCTCTAAAGTATTGGGACAGTACATGGATTCTTCAGACCTGGAAAACATCTGGATTGGAAGTGGAGTCCTTGGTGAAAAAGCAATTAACAAGTTATGAAAGGGAAAGGATGGAACCGTGTCATTTGCATTCACAAGATGACATTAGAAGCCCTTTGGTCAGTCCTGTGGGCAAGCTTCACAACGTGGACTGAGGAAAATGACAAGTTCATTGGAAATCACTTAAAAGTTGCAGCTGGGAGAGTTTCAGATGCCTTTGCCAACAAAGATGACTGAGAATCCAATTCCTCTCTTGAAGATCTTTTGTCAGAAACTGAAGAGGTGCAGGTCCTGTTTAGTGAGTTAGATGATTCCTGTTCAGAGACTGCCACTTTTCGTTATTGGAGAACCTACATGAAGTTGGTCTCCATTCTCCTGAGGTTCACTCGCTCTCTTCGTGAGGAAGACTGGGGCCTGTTCCTTACATCATTTTCTGAAATGCTGCCTTGGTTTGGAGCATTTGATCATTACCATTACTCACGCTGGGGAGCTGTCTTCCTTACTGATATGCATATGCTACCCACAACTGCTCCAGAGGTGCACAGAGGCTTAATTGCAGGAGACTTTGTAACAAAAGAAACAAAGCACAAGTTCAACGAAATACCTGATGACCAGGCTATTGAACATGTTAACAAGGCCGGTAAGGTAGCTGGAGGGCAGGTGGGGATTACAAAAACTGCCACCGCCCGTGACAGATGGCGCCTAACTTCCAATGAGGGAGCTCAGCTAACCAGAGATACTGAGACGATGTTCAATGTAGCGGCCAATGAAGAAGACGATGATGAGCACGAATTCGCGCATAAAGATTTTGGTTCAAAGAGAATGAAGCAAGACCAAGATAATGTGCAAAAGTTCATTGAGCTGTTTGAGATTCACAATCCATTTAATCGCAATTCCAGAGAACTAGTTTCAATCACAACAGGTGATGTAAGTGAAGCGTTATAAATGACCTTCTGCATGCTGAAGTTACAGGGAAGCAGAATGTGTTAGAGTTTGTGGAGAACAGGTTCACTAAGAAGACAACAGGTTTTCACGACAGAAGCAATTCAAAGAATCTTAACCGTTTGAGAACATTTACACTGTGGAAATCAATGTCAGAAAGGAAAAAACTGTTGCACTAAAGGCTGACAGAAAACTACTCACGCGTGTGGTGCCAGCAATGCAAGTAGGCAGATATATTGACATGAACAAAATGTTTGAGCAAGAGATTTGTGCAGTGCCACTTTATCTAGCAATGCCTGATGGCAGACTGCGACTATCTCAGAACAAAACAGACCTTTACAAGATTCTCCAGCAAGGCTTACCACACAATGTTATGCCTGAACCCTTAAAAACATGCATTGTACTTGATGGAATAGCCATGATCCAGACACTAGGAAATAGGATGAATGCTAAAACTCTCGGCGAATGGGCCGATGCTGTTGCCGATTATGTCAGTCATGTGTCTTTCAGCAGTTGTTCTAGGGTTGACCTTATCTTTGACTAGTACAGGAAGAAATCAATCATGTCAACAGCTCGAAGTCAAAGAGTACTAGGCAAGAGAGCAATCAGGTGAGAAGTACAAACAAGAAGTCAGTCCATGGGGCAGTGGGAAAGAATCATCTTTTTAGATGAAAACAAAGCGAGCTTGGGTAATTTTCTATGCCTAGAGTTAGCAAACAAGTTCCACAATCAAGAAGGAGTGGAGCTGGTATGGAACGAAGGATTCACGGATCCTGCAAAAGTGTGGACATCAAACCACAAAATGCAAGCAGGGTGGAAGAATTGGAAAAAAAAGTGTGTGGAGTACTATGCAACAGGATAATAGGGGTTAAGTTGAAAGGTAAAGTACACAGGACAGTTATGAGACCGGCAATAATGTATGGAGCGAGGGCATGCGCAATAAAGAAGACAGAAGAGAAAAGGATGGATGTGGCAGAGATGAGAATATTGAGATGGATGTATGGGTTGGCAAGAAGAGATAAGATACGGAATGAGGTAATTAGGGATACCAAAGGAGTTAGAAAACTATCAGATAAGATCCAAGAAAGCAGACTGAGGTGGTATGGTCATTTCTTGAGAAGAGATGAACATTATATTGAGAGGAGAGTGATGGAAATGGAGGTAGGCCTACAGGGAACGAGGAGAGGGGGACCAAAGCGAAGGTGGGTGGACTGTATCAAGGATGACCTTTGATCAAAGGGATTAACTGGTGATGAGGTGTGGGACAGAGGTAGATGGAAAAAGCTGACCAGAAACATCGACCCCATATAGAAGTGGGAAAAGATGTACACAAAGAAGAAGACGCAAAAGTGTGGACATCATCAGTGAGAGATGTCTCAAAGTTGTCATCTGCTGAGCATGAAGAGTCGGACACTAGGATTCTTCTCCATATGAAGAATGCAAGTGAACAAGGATACCCACAAACTATTGATGTGAGCCGAGACACTGATGTTCCTGTTCTCCTTTTTACCTTTCAGCCACAGCTCAGCCACTTTCTCTGGATGAAAGTTGGAACACCTAAAGAGCAACACTTTGTTCCTGTTCATTCCATCAACATCATTTCATGCTGTAACAGGTTCGGATAGTACAAGCCAGTTTGCTGGAATTGGGAAGCGCTCTGCATGGGCTATCTTCCTACAAAACTCACAGCTTCTGCAGAATCTCGACAAGGAAGACTTTCCAGATGAGAATGTGATTGTGATACAGAGTCCTTTGTCTGTAAGCTGTATGTTCCCAATAGCCAAGAAAACTCCATCCAGAAAGTCAGGTGTGATCTATTTCTTGGCTTGACCAAATCAATTGAGAATCTGCCTTCAACCCGTGATGCTTTAATTCTTCACATCAAGAGTGCTCATTATCAGGCCCTAGTGTGGAGAAGAGCCTTGGAAGCTGCACTGCATCTTTCTGCACCTGAGGAAAGTGGGTGGGAACTGGTGGTTTAAGAAGGTAGTGAGATGCTTCAGCCACAACTGATGACTGGGAAGCCAATCACTTCATTTTGTTTGGAGCTCACAACATGCAAATGTCGAGCAGTTTGTGCAACTCGACGTTGCAAATGTATACATATTGCACTCGAATGCACACAAGCATGTGGATGTATAAGCCTTTGCAGAAATCCATTTACTGTTCAAGATCAATAGGCATTTGTGAAATGTTTGTTTGTTCCTTCAATTTTTCTCCTTCAATTTTTCCTTCAATACACGTAGTGATTGTTCTGCTAAGTCTATTTTTCAGATCATTTACCATCATTTAATTTTTACCCCATTTTCTTTATTTTCCTCATAAAACTGGCAATAATACGAATTTATGTGGTCCAAACCAAAAAAAAGAGTACTTAAACATGTTTCTGTAGTTGAAAGATTGTGTAATTGTCATAAACCTCACAAATTTCTGTCCATTACAGCCTACAGTATGAATAAAACAAATTCTGACGGCGGCCATCTTGGAAATTGTCATCGTGGCTGTACCATCCACATTTACAATGTCCAACAAGATGAACTAGACTTCCTCATGCCGAGACACCTACAGAACACCTGTTGCACTATTCTAACATGAAATCAGCAGCGAGCCCTTTTCTAAGCTAAATACAGAGTTCAGCTACTTGACTGAAATGTAGAACATGTAAAGTATGGAGTGCTAACATGGTGAAACATGTAAAGAATCGCGGATAAAGTGGTAAAGGGTAACGAATGGGATATAAAGAAAAATAAATACATTTTAAGGCGACTTGTTCACGAGTGAGAATGATAGGTTGATGAATAGTTAATATAACTTTGATGGCTCTGGAGATAGGCTCCGTGACAGACAGAGGGGATGCTGAGTGAATGGAAAGGAAGAGATGTAGATAAAATATGAAATAACAGAGAATTAATATTCTGCATTCTAGAAGTGTTAGATTTTGTGCAAGTAGGTGGTCAACGTGGAATGCATGCAACATAATTTTGTGTTTCAACATTACTACATTCCTATAACAGTGATGAGCCTAAGAGAGAAACAACAAAAATCACAGTAGTATTCACTTATTTATTATCCTGTTGACGACCATTACTTCTACATACTTAAACAACGTCATCTTGCTTTTTTTACATCTTCTTTTGTGTACCACTACATTTCTTATGCATTTAATACTTCGTGCAAGACATTCACTGCACAAATATTTCAGCTCAACAAAATTAAACCCTTTTTCTTTAATTTGTATAAAATATTTATGCTTTTCTTGCATACGAGGTACTTGGGTTAGTAATCCCTTTGTACATATCCGCATTGGCTTCTGTGTACAGCTCAAATCACTTCATCATGTCCAACACAAGCCATGGTGCCCTCTTGCCTTCTTCTTTCATCTTGCTATTACTCCTTTTATGCATATCGACATTGACTTCTGTGTGCAGCTCACTCCACTTATTCATGTCTTGCACACGTCATACTTTCCTCTTGCCTTCTGATTTCTTCTCACTATTACCCCTTTTATACAGTATGCATTCCATTATAGACGAATCTAAACTTTTTCACCATTTATTCTAACATCCCATATGTCATCTTCTTTTCTTCCAATTATTTTATTACACTACTCTTATTCATATTTAATTTATCTTATCACTTTCTTCAACTGTCGCTAATAAAAACAGTATCATCTGCAAACATCAACCATTACATATATCGTTGTAAAATCATTCATTTAATCCTACAATCTTGCGTATGTATTTATTGTACTTTCTATGATTTCTCGCATCATCCCACTCCTAAAGATGTTGAATAGCCAATAAGAAAACAAACCTTTACCCCGGACCAACTTCCTCACTAACCCAGTCACTCTCCTCTTTACACTTTAGTTTCAATGAGGTTATTCAATAGGTCTTAACAACCTAGTACCTATACCATACCATCTTTAATACCTCTATATTACTAGGATAATATTGACTATTTTGTTATGAAGTTTCTATACCAGAATAATTACTTAATAATACTTCAGTAAAAATTCATCGATGTAATAATGAAGTACAAAGCTTTCAAGATCGGTGGAGGGTAGTAAGTAAATAGATATCAGCCGGAAGGATATGTACTACTACTTTATGACTACTTGACGTAATAGCAATGACATTACTGTACAATATAAATATTACAATAGAACGGAAACCTAGCATTTAAAGTGTTTTTGTTATAGACTGCTTAGCAGTGAGTTGGAAATTTTATGAATTTTGAAGAAAATATGAAAGACTCTGGGGATTAATAAAGATCTTTGCAGCACAGTTTCTTCCCTTGATGCTCTCACATTTTAGCATTCTACAATACATTTGTTGTCCCATAATTTCTCCCATGTTGCTGTCCAATCTTTTATCTTTTCTTTCAAACTGAAACTGCAGGGTTTTCTCCCTACCAAATATAGGTTCCGAATGTCACCCCAGGGCCCACTGCTGAGCTCTCTGGCCCAAATTTATTAACCCAAATCTAAACTCAATGGTTGATACACGCCACTGTATTACATAACTTCAATACAATGTAGTGAGCTTCTTTGAACACATTCAAAGATTTGTTTGTTAAAGCTTAAAGCTTCTTCACAACTGGTGTCTGATGGAACTACAGTGTATAAAATTCTTAACCATAATTAAGGTTTCGCTCATTTTCAGTATGTGAATAGATGTTCAAAGATGTCTTGTCATAGCATAAAGCCAAAGTACATAGTGAGTCCTTCCACTCTAAAAAAAATCACATACATCATTCACCAAATGTTATTGATAGTATGAGTGCTCTAGAGTTTATGAGTTTGATTTTATTCTTATAATTCAAGCCTTTCACTTAATTCAACTTTAATATAAAATTTGGAATGTTGAAATATTAAGAGTGCCTTCATATTTTAAAAATCATAGAAAAATAATCGACTTCAGAAAAAAAAAATAATGCTCTTCTAAATTTTTTTTAACAATGGCAGTTTATCTGATGAGGAGTTTATAAAACTCAGTGAGGGAATTATAGCATAAGCAAGATTTTCTTCTAATCATATGAGGATAAGAAAAACTATTAGTTTTAGGGGTTTAAGCAAATATATCAAAAACAATTAGTCAAAACTGCAATCTATATAAAATAATTTTCCTAGAACTGTTTGTTCAAATCAATTTGAATTACGCTTCATTTACAAACAAATTGTCTAAAATATAATTTGTCTAAAATATATTTGCATCAGCCGTACATATATAAACATATGCCTCCACAGTTTCTACTCAGTATGATAAGCATTGAGAAAACTTCTTAACAGTGAAAGGAATAGTTACGTGCTCTTTACTATATTACTGTAATTAAAAATAGGTGTTTGCTGTAATATGGAAAAGAACTAGTTATTCGATACTCTTTGAAAGGTTAGTTTGGGAAAAAGGATGTATCAGAGTACTAGAAGCTTTTTTGTTTATATAGAAAGGTTTTCGAATGATAGATAGGAGAACGAGTTTATATTCTTAAAGAATTTGAAGGTTTGACGGGAGGAATATATGAAAGCTTGGGATAAATTAGAAGATATACTTACGAGAAGGGAAATGCCTTAGTATTCCGGAGTTGTAAAGCATATGAAGGATATGAGTAATGTTAGACGGTTAATTTTATGGAATTCCTCTGCGCGAGGACTTCATATATAACTCAGCAATTGAAGTCTGAATTTTGCAATGATCCTTATGATATATTATTTTTCTTTAGTAACACCGCTTATGAAAGTAACTTAATGCTGTAAAAAAAGAATGTAATACATTCTAGAATCAGTTTTCTTCCATTATAAATTCAATGATTACGAGTATATTGTAGGCCATTGACTTGATAAGTACTACACTTCCAGCCTGTGCAACGTATTTCCCTTTTTTTTATGTACTTATTACCAGCGATCCCTCTTTCTATCCCTGTAGCGCCTTCTTAGCCAAGACAGGGTTTTTCAGTCGCCCTTATTTTAAATTTAGGAACGCACGACTGAGCCAGGGAGTCATGCTCTCTCACTAAGTGGTTTTAGTTTTTTTTTTTTTTTTTTTTTTTTACTTCGAAGGTAAGACCAAATCTTGAAATGAGATTTCCTCTAAGAAAGCTTGTCACTAGAAGGGGACACAATTTTATTTATTAAACATGAAATTTACTAGAACTTTATTATCATCATGTTGTTTTCAAAGCTTTCTGTATAGCGTTCAAAACATAAAAAAAAAAAAAAAACATTGCCAACATATCTAAAACAAAAGAATTTGATGAGAAATAGCGTTGCACATGTTTCTGATAGCCGTGTTTTCCAAATGTTAATGAATACCCATTTTTTTATCCTAGATATTTATTGGCAACAGTGAACTTTTCTTACATTAAAAAAAAGTATCTACATATTTACGTCAGGCTTTATAACTTTTCCTTTTTACGTAGAATGTTAATCAATGTTCATGTTATATCTCTCATGGTTTCAATTAGAATTTGAATGTTTTTCTGGATTCTTTTTATAACAGAAGTCACTTGCATCATAATGTGTCTGTTTGTGGGAGGGTTTTCCTTTCCAGATCATCAACTTGACATTAAAAACACCTTTTATTCGATAGACCAAGTGTGAGTCTATAATATTCATATCCGGCGTATCATTCATTCCAGTATTTTCCCCACCTTCTAAAACTGTGTTTCCAAAAAGGCTTTGATAGGTGAAAGGATGTTGACAATATATATATATATATATATATATATATATATATATATATATATATATATATATATATATGTATGTATGTATGTATGTATGTATGTATGTATGAAAATATATATATATATATATATATATATATATATATATATATATATATATATATATATATATATATATATATATATAGGACGTAATACCTATAAGTGTAGTTTACTTTTTTCACATCAGTAATAACATAAAATTTATTTTACTATATCTTGAAGACATCATGCGATCCACATCGCAGATGATTGATGTACCATGAATCGTTCCATTATCTACATTAATATCTATATCATATTGAATGGATGCTTATCAATTATTTTGCAGTTAGCCAGCACACTTTGAGAAAATAGCACGGACTCTCATTATTCAAGTCCAGAAATCACAAATTCCTAATTTGTAACTCATCTCTATCTGTTGACATGATCGTTTATGTATATTCATGAATTTATTCATGTTCTTTGTTCTCATAATTTTTCTATACTTCACCAATGATGTCAAAGCCTTTTTTACTCAAGTTATTATTCTTATTTATAAATCTATTTTTATAACTACACTATGTTTCGGTTTCCAGATTTTGATTGAGTTTCAAGCCGTTTCCTGAATTAGACGTCACCTACTCTATTTTGTATCGAGTTCAGTACACCTAGTCATTCCTACTGTTTCCGCAATATCCTTTTCTGAAATAAATGTCATTTATTATGAAAAATTCATCTACTTTTTTATCAAGATTAAGCTATAATCTTGATTATCTATAGTATGGCTAGTCCTCCCATAAGAGTCCAAGAGTACCATGATATTTTTGC
>NC_090731.1:122281097-122286097 GCF_036898095.1 Palaemon carinicauda
AACGACACTTCGTTGGCGCCAAAGGTACACTTGTCGTACCGGACTACAAGGCCGTTTTGTTGCAGGCGGTCGAGCACGATGCGCAGGTGACGGAGGTGTTCCTCTTTTGAGGAGGAGAACACAAGTATGTCGTCCACATAACATACGCAGAAAGGGAGGTCCCCTAAGATGCCATCCATGAGACGTTGAAACGTTGCCCCAGCATTACGAAGGCCAAAACAGGAGTAATTGAAGGTGTATGTACCAAAAGGAGTGGTGATGGTGGTCTTGGGGATGTCTTCTGGGTTCATAGGCACCTGATAATACCCCTGCAGGAAGTCAAGCGTAGAGAAAACCTTTGCTTTGTGCAGGTAGGAGGTTACATCGGCAATGTTTGGGAGGGGGTAGTGATCCGGTTCTGTTTGCATGTTCAGGCGCCTGTAATCCCCGCACGGACGGAGGGAGCCGTCTTTCTTCAGAACGATGTGTAAGAGTGACGACCATGGGATGGAGGCCTTTTGGCAAAGGCCCATTTTCTCCATTTCGGCGAACGTCTGTTTGGGGGCTGCCAATCGTTCCGGTGCCAGAGGTCTGAATTTTGCGAAGACTAGGGGTCCCGTCGTCTTGATATGGTGATAAATACCGTGCTTAGCAGGAACCGTGGGCGTTTGGCGAAGTTCTGGACGGAAAACTTCCGTGTACGACGTGAGGAGGTGGGCGTAGGCATCCGTGGGTGCGCTGATGTGGAGAGCGAGGTTAGAGGGGGCGGGTTGAAGAGGTGTCGACAAGTACGAGTCTGCGTTGACCAATCGTCAGTGGGCGACATCGACCAGAAGGTGGAAATGAGAGAGGAAATCCGCACCAAGGATTGGCATTGTGACGTTAGCAATGAGAAATTTCCAATTGAATTTACCGTTTCCGAATGATAATGTGAGGCTCTCGTAACCGTAGGTGGGTATCGCAGATCCGTTGGCAGCTACCAAGCGGACGTCGGCAGATGTAGACAGACTACGTTGTGCCTTGAAGAGTTTCCTTGGCAAAAGAGAACGACAAGCACCCGTGTCTACCAAAAATTGTACGCCCGTTCCTGCATCCTGTAAAAAGAAAAGATTAAAAACATGGGAGGCCACCGCCACAAGCGATGGCCTACTTACACGTTTTTTGGCCACTGACAATCTTTGGCACATTTCTTCGCGGTTGGCCCGAATCTGAAGTGGTAGTAGCAAAACTGCGGTGGATGGGAGGTAGTAAGTGGCTGTAAAAGTCGTTCGTTGGGGCGCGAGCGATTGGTGGGTGGTGGGCGGCTTTGTCGCCGCTTCGGCACGTCACGGGGTAGGCGTGTATGTCCTACGGCATTCATGTCAGCTTCGGTGTACGATGAATAGGCATCCTCGTCGTCAGGGGTGGAGGCGTTGATGGAGGTCTTGAAGTGGCTGTCCATAAGGGCGTCAAGCTTTGGTCATCAAGTCCTTTATGGGTAAACTATCGACATCGGGTATGGCAGCGCGCACAGGTTCAAGTAAACGGCGTATCCAAAGGGCACGGAGTAGGTTCACCTCACGAGGAGAGCTGTCTGCGGCAGGTTGAAGGCGAGCGATACTGGTCATTTCCCTGAGGGCAAGCGAAGTCCTTTGGTCCCCCAACGGTTGTTGCGAGAGCTGAAAAAGCTTTGCTATACGGGCGGCTGGCGACGGCGAGTACTGTTGCAGAAGGTATGATTTGAGGTCGTCATACGCTATTGGGGTGTCTCCTTGTTCACAAAGCCAGTCGGATATTTCTGGGAAGGTGTCCTCGGGTATCGCCGCGAGAACATAATCAGCTTTGGTGGTTGAGCGAGTCACGCCCCTGATACGAAACTGGACTTCTGCGCGCTGAAACCAAGCAAACGCCTCTCCGCTGGCAAACGATGAGAGTTTGAATGGAGAGGCCGTAGCGCCAACTGCCATAGAGTCCGTCATAGTACCAACGATGGAGGGGCGAGGGGGTGGGGATGGAAGGCGGTGGAAGCGAGTCGACTTCCGGGGTCACCAATGTGACGGGCCGAGAGAGGAGTTGTGAAATCAAAGGCAGATTGGAAACGACTGAGTTATATTGTTGTGGTACACTCTCCTTATATACAAAACCTCAAGGCAACAGGACATGACAAGTTCACAAGACAGACAAAATCACAGAGGAAAAACCAGACTTGAATTTTTTTGTTCGTTTTAGTGCGAGGGAAGAGCGAAGATACAACCATAAT
Organism: Palaemon carinicauda; assembly: GCF_036898095.1. Taxonomy (NCBI): domain Eukaryota; kingdom Metazoa; phylum Arthropoda; class Malacostraca; order Decapoda; family Palaemonidae; genus Palaemon; species Palaemon carinicauda. Next base: position 122,283,316 of record NC_090731.1, read on the forward strand.
ATATACAAAAGGAATTATGTACAATTGTGTGAAATACGGTTGGTATATATATATATATATATATATATATATATATATATATATATATATATATATATATATATATATATATATATATATAGTGGATAAAAATATAAAGTGAATACACACACACACACATATATATATATATATATATATATATATATATATATATATATATATATATATATATATATATATATATATATATATATATATATATATATATATATATATATATATATAGATAGATAGATAGATAGGTAGATAGGTAGAGAGATAGATATATAAATAGTTTATTTTATATATATATATATATATATATATATATATATATATATATATATATACATACATATATATATATATATATATATATATATATATATATATATATATATATATATATATATATATGTATATATATATATATATATATATATATATATATATATATATATATATATATATATATATATATATATATACATATCCACATATACGTATTCATAAGTGTATATATATATATATATATATATATATATATATATATATATATATATATATATATATATATATATATATATATACATATTTATATATATATATGTATATATATATATAAAGTGTATATACATACATATATATATATATATATATATATATATATATATATATATATATATATATATATATATACTGTATATATGTATACTTTATATACACTTATATAGATATATATATATATATATATATATATATATATATATATATATATATATATATATATATATATATATATATATATATATATATGAATATATATATGCATATATACATACATACATACATATATATATATATATATATATATATATATATATATATATATATATATATATATATATATATATATATATATATATCAACACAGTATTTTTTAATCGGTAATCTTGTAGAACTATAATTTCATCATTGGGATAAATATATGTTCATATTAAATAATCATGTTTCTTTCTTATACGTAAGTACCTCCTAAACTATGTTTAGTCCATATATAATTTTCTTCTTGCAATTGGTCAGCCCATTTTCCTTGACACACTTCTGTTTCTTCTCTCATGAAACCATTTATCATATCCAATCAATACTTATTGTGTTCACCCTTAGGGTTTTGGTGGTCTATTTGAAACGACCCTGTCTAGCGTTCTGCTGGACGGGAGTTAGAGTGACGCTCAAACTGGATTGTTTCTTGTAATATTTGGAACCTTACCATCCTTGTGATCTAAAGTTTGGGGTTATGGGAGAGCCTTTAAGTCTACTGGCTAAGTCATCAGCACCCGCTGCCTGTTCCTTCCTGGTCTTTGCTTAGATGGAGATTTGGCTTGGCCGCTGATCACATGGATATATGGTCAGTCTCTAGGGTATTATTCTGCTAGGGCATTGTTACTGTCCCTTCCCTCGACCATTGATGAGCGATCTTTAAACATTTGAAACTTACTCTTATCTGCATGTACTGTGAATGGAGAGATATAGAGCCAAGTTCTATTATTGGAACAGTGTAACATCATAACATACAGAAAAAAAAAATAAATAAATATAGTTGTAACGTTGAGAACTGTAAGTTTACATCATAAAAAGTGCTTTTATCAATTCCCAAACTATTCATTATTTAATTAAAGCAAATAATCTAAACCATTCTCAACCATATTGCAACATAGTGTATCTTAATAAAAAAAAAAGTATCACTTTTTCATGATATTAAAATCTCACTTTATAATATTGTTATCTTTATGAATTTAAGAGTCCAGATTTTGCAAATTATTTAGTGCTGAAAAACAACAACGGTGCTGAGTGCTTCAATGACACATAAGTCAATATTGTGGATAGGTAGAGAAGAACTTTTCAAACTACTATTACTTCACTAAATAATACACTGCTGACATTTGCTGTGAGATGCTTCTCTGGAATTTTGAATAAGACTCAAATCTTCAAGGGTAGTGAAGGTAGTCAAGCTAGATCCTCCCTTGACAACTTGTACAAGTAATGCTATGATGATAGTGTTTACCATGTAAACAATAAATGCCTTACTATCATCTAAAACATTGTATGTATTATTTATGGTAAAATCACTATTTTTCATGGATACTTAATATGAATTATAGAATTTGCCAGCCGATGAAACATTTAGACATTGGAAGTTGTTTTTTATCTAATGTCATAGAAAATTGTTATGAAATAGTCGATGTATGTTGAAAACTTACTTAGCTGAAGGACTTTGATACAAAATAATCAAGCTGTTACATGGCCTCGTATCATAATTTTCTATTTTCGTAGTATTTTATGGAAAAAAAAAAAAAAAACATCCACTAATCCATTGTGATATAAGAAGATAATGAATAAGAGAAAAAATATTAATGTCGGATTGGGTGGCAAATGGTTTCCCGTATTAAGAATATGCTTATTTGCATTATCGTGTAGTCAATATCTTATCCTTAAAATCAAATATCACAAGGGTAGTGGTGGTGTATTGTCAAGGCCCCTAGTTGGTGTTTTGCTGGAGAGGAGGTCGAGTCCCCTTAACCTAGATAGTTACTTGTAGTGAGGCGTTTGGTGGAGCCTATAAGTCTACCTATTATGTCAGCAGCTATTGTATGGCCCTCCTTCATCCTAGCTTGGATGTAGAGGGCATTTGGGAGCTGACTATAAGGATATATGGACAGTCTGTAGAGCATTGTTAATGTCATTTGCCTTTGTCATTCAG
>NC_090731.1:122301097-122326097 GCF_036898095.1 Palaemon carinicauda
GTTTGGTAAATATGTATTTGTCGTTGAGTTGATATACTAAACAAAATAAATAGAGGAATAATTGGGTTATTCAATAATATTCATATTGATTTGAAATACATAAATCAGTTCTTTTGTTCTCGGAATCCATTTTCTTCTAAAAAAATTAAATATAAAAAATCGAAGGAAAAACATCAAATAATATATCCATCAAAACTAAACTACTTTTTAATACAATCGAAGAATAGTACGAGAAATCTTATTTAAAACTATATTATTTCTTTCACAAATTAATACTAATTTTCTTTCTGATATCCGTGTTCCATGCAATAACATCTCCCCGAACAAAGAAAAGGGGAAGAACAATGAACCACGAACCAAACAATAAAGAAAAAGAGAAGAAAATAGTGACAAGCTGCAAAGGACACAGTTACTCTATCCCCTTTATATGACCTTTTTCATAATAGGAAGTGATTTATTCAGGTATACAAATGAAGATAATGGCAATATTCGAATTATTGTGATTTTACCAAAGAAAGAATTGCTTTCAACAAGATTCCTATCTGCAGATATACATTCAGAGTAAATACAAATTTGAGGAATGGGCTACTTATTTATGTTTAAAAAATATTATACGATTGATACTATTATGGAAAATCCGATCATTACATTTATTATCAATTACTTAATGTAAATTAAATTAGTTTTCTTGAATACATTCCATGTACCGTACTGTAATTGCATACAGCTTATAGACCAAGTAGATTATATTTCAAAAAGGAAATTTGATATATATATATATATATATATATATATATATATATATATATATATATATATATATATATATATATATATATATATATATATATGTATATATATATATATATATATATATATATATATATATATATATATATATATATATATATATATATATACATACATATATATATATATATATATATATATATATATATATATATATATATATATATATATATATATATATATATATATATATATATATATATATATACATACATATATATATATATATATATATATATATATATATATATATATATATATATATATATATATATATATATATATATATACTGTATATATATATGTATATGGAAAATTCCACTTTTTGATGATAACGAAACTCATATTATCTTTATATTTTAAAAAGACAGGCAAAGTATATCGCTTGAAGAGATTGGCTGGCATCTTCACGGCGTGCTAGATTATGAGAAAAAAAAAAAATTTGTCAGGAAAGCCCAAGTTATGAACAAAACCTGCTCTCTCTCTCTCTCTCTCTCTCTCTCTCTCTCTCTCTCTCTCTCTCTCTCTCTCTCTCTCTCTCTCTCTCTCATTATGTTATGGGGTAGCTGCTTTACACTAAATGGCTCGCAACAACAGGTGTTAGTGGCAGGGAGAGTCTAGGTAGCACCCGATCTTAACAAAGCATTACAGATTATGGTGAGACGGGTTTCTTGTAAAGCAGGTACCTCTTTAAAAGGTTTCAAATGTCGCTCATGAATGGCAGACGCAAGGGCCAGTGATATTGCGTTATCAAGCAGGACAATACCTTAGAGACTGACAATATTACACATGATGAGCGCCCAAGCCCCCTCTCCACCCAATCTAGGTCCAAGGAGGGCCCGACAATGGGTACTGATGACTCAGCAGATAGATCTATAGGCTCCCCCCAAAACCCCATCCTCAGCTCACAAGGAGGGTGAGGTTGTAGCAGCCAAATGAATTAACGAGTTTGAGCGGAACTCGAACCCAAGTCTGGCAATCATCAGGTGAGGACGCTACCACCATGCCACTCCAACCCTTCTAGAAAAGGACCTATATATCTTACGTAATAGGAACTATTTCTGTTTTACCAGAGCCTAGAGAAGCTGGATATATAGAATTATGAGTTAAAGCAGAAAAAAAAAACAACAACCACAAAATGATTAGGCATATATGAAGTTTGATATGTACTGTGCGTTAAACTGCTGTATATTCAAAGGAATCGTATATTAGATTGGTTAGATTGAATTAGTGGGATTATGAAATAGTTGTTGGTTCTTAAATGTGAGGGATTTTTCATTTCAAATTCCATTTAAAAATAGAACATATTAGGTCTGTCCTAACTTCAATTCCACAAAACAATAATAATGAGAGAAAGTGACTAAACATGTTTAGAAACCTCATTATTATAATATACTCATGTTATTTCAGTAATTTTATAAATAAGATTTGCAAATAATTTAAATTATTGTCATTTTTATTATTATTATTAGTGCTATTTTACAACACTTGAATAATGTTGATAATGACAATGATAGCAATCATTATTAATTATATCATTATTATAGTCATTGATTTCCAAGGACACAATATTCTTGAAAGTAAATGCCCAAAAGAGTAAAAACAAATTGATTAACTGAAAATTAATTTTAACAGGAATCTGTTGATGCAACTACCATCGCAAAATAACTTGCCATAAAGATACTATTTATGGAGGAGCCGTTCAAGAGAGTAGTAATGAATCTGATTGAAACTAAGTCTCTGATATTTCTCGACAGTAGCGGATGTTCTATGAGGTATCTTCAGACAGTGACGTCACCAAAGATAGAAATCGAGGCATTTTGAAAAAAATTATTTTTTCTTTGGTTTGCAATGGAATAGCAAAACTATTGTGCACTGATTAGAGTTAAATGTTCTACTTCCTATATATTAATTTCACTGAAGTGGTTCAAGTGTCTGAAAAACGTTAAAAAAAAAGCAAGAAATTATTATGCCTCTGCAACCGTTCGCCGAATGTTTCCTCGGAATAGTTGATATTGATTTATCATCATCTCTTCATACGCCTATTTACGCAAAGGGCCTCGGTTAGATTGTGCCAGTCGTCTCTATCTCGAGCTTTTAATTCAATACATCACCATTAATCATCTACCTCTCAATTGATCATCCTCAGCCATGTAGGCCTGGGACTTCCAACTCTTCTAGTGCCTTGTGGAGCCCAGCTGAACGTTTGGTGAACTAATCTCTCCTGGGGAGTGCGAAGAGCATGCCCAAACCATCTTCATCTACCCCTCATCATGATCTCATCCACATATGGCACTCGAGTAATCTCTATTATAGTTTCGTGTCTAATTCTGTCCTGCCATTTAATTCCCAATATCATTCTCAGGGCTTTCTTCTCAAATCTACTGAATCTTTTGGCGATTGTTACATTATCATACTATGACTTATGTCCATAGAGTAACACCAATATCACTAAACTGATATATAGTTGGATTTTTATATGTAATTTCAGGCGATTTGATATCCAAATTTTACTTAACCTAGCCATTGTCTGATTTGCTTTTTTTCAATCTTTCACTAAACTCTAATTCTAAAGATCCTGTATTAGACATCATAGTTACGAAATACTTAAATGATTCTACCCCATTAATACTTTCTCCTTCCAAAGATATTTCATCTTCCATTACATACTCCGTTCTACATATCTGTCTTTCTTCTATATATCTTGAGCCCAACCTCATGTGATATTTCATGCATTCTGGTAAGTAAGCATTGCAAATCCTGTGATGTTCTGCTAACCATGAAAGCGTTATCATCATACTCTAGGTCTGCTATATTCCTATCACCAATCCAGTCCAGCCCGTCTCCACTATCTCTGACTGCTCAACGCATTACAAAATCCATGAGGAGGTTAAACAACATAGGGTAAAACACATTCCCTTGGAGTATTCAGCTTTTCACTGGGAATTTATTTGATAAAACTCCATTAACATTAACTTTGCACTTGCTATGCTCATGAACAGACTTAATAAAATTTACATTTTAAGAGGAATTCCATAATAACGCAGGATATTCCATAAAATTGGCGGGTGCACACTATCAAAGGCTTTTTCATTGTCCACAAATGCCATCAAAATGGAATTTCTATATTCTACGCATTGCTGTATAACAAGTCTCAAAATGAAAATTAGGTCAGTACAACTACCTTTCCTATATCCTGCTTATTCATTTCAAAGCTTTTCATCAATCTTTCTCTCCAGTCTATTTAGAATAAGCATAATATATTGATTCTTCTATGAAATTTTTTTAGTAATAATGAAATCATAAAAATGGATAAAAAAAATCCATTCAGATGTGCTTGTGAAATTGTTGACCTAAGTATTAAATAAAATTGCAACCTTCACACTATCGAGGTTATTTAAAAAAAATCGGTAGAACTTGTTTGAGACATGGGAATCTTGGGTGTTAAAATAAATCTTAATGCCATCACTTCATCTCCCCTAGATAATAAAAAGCAAGTGTGTGACCTTATATATATATATATATATATATATATATATATATATATATATATATATATATATATATATATATATATATATATATACGTATATATATATATATATATATATATATATATATATATATATATACGTATATATATATATATATATATATATATATATATATATATATATATATATATATATATATATTTATATATATATGTATATATATATACATATATATATATATATATATATATATATATATATATATATATATATATATATATATATATATATATACATATATATATATATATATATATATATATATATATATATATATACATATATATATATACATATATATATGTATATATATATATATATATATATATATATATATATATATATATACATATATATATATATATATATGTATATATATATATATATATATATATATATATATATATATATATATATATATATATATATATATATATATATATACATATATATATATATATATATATATATATATATATATATATATATATATATATATATATATATATATGTATATATATATATATATATATATATATATATATATATATATATATATATACATATATATATACATAAACTCCATTATAGACTAATCGTTTTGGTCAAATTCGACAATACCCTCAAAGCTAATAGTTTTTCTTATCCTCTTATGATTAGAAACAAATCCTGCTTATCCTCCAATATCCTCCCAGAATTTCGTAATATCCTCAGCATATAAACTCTCATTGTTGAAAACATTTAGTAGAATACTTTTTTTTCTCTCTTGAAGTCGATTATTTCTCTATGACTTCAAAGAAATGAAGACCCAACTCTTATAAACTCTGTAACACTCAATATCAATAACAATTGGTGAATAATGTATTTGATTTCTTGTGAGTTAAAGGATGTATTTTGGTATTATGCTATGACAAGCCATCTTTGAACATCTATTTACATATTTAGATAGTAACGAATTCTATACACAGTAGATCCATTAGAAAACAATTCTGAAGAAAAGCACTGAGGCTTTAGTAAACAAATCTTTGAATATGTTCATTGAAGTTCACTAAATTGTATCGAGCTTATGTTTTGCCGTGGCGTGTATCAACCATTGAGTTTGGATTTGTATTTATAAATATGGGCCAGAGGGCTCATCACTGAACCCTGGGGTGCCATTCAGGACCTATGTTGCAGTTTGAAGGAAAAGATAAGATACTGGACAGCAAGATGGAAGAAAGGATGGGACAACAAGTGTGTAGTTGAAGGCTGAAATGTGAGAATAGCAAGGGAAGAAAATGTGCTGCAAAGATCTTCAATTTATATCTATAGTCCTTCATATTTTCTTCACAAATCATAAAAGTTCCAACTTACCGCTAAAAAGTGTATAACGGAGAGACTTTAAGTGCTAGGTTTCAGTTGCATTGCAATATTCATATTCTATAGTAATGTCAGCGTTATTACGTCAAAAAGTCATAAATAAGTACACATTCTTCCGCATGATATTTATTTACTTACTGACCTCCACCGATCTTAATAGCCTTTTATTTAATTATTACAGCCATGTGTCTTTACTGAAATATAATATACTAATTGATCTGGTATGGAAATCAAATATCAGGTATATTACTATTATCCTTGTAATAAAGGGGTATTAAAGGTGGTATGGTATAGGCACTAGGTTGTTAAGACATGTTGAATGAACTCATATTGAAAGTGAAGTGTAGCAAGAGATTGAATGGTTTGGTGTGGGACTGGGTCTGAGGTGAAGGTTTGTTTTCTTATTGGGTGTTCAACATCTTTATGACTTGAGGCTTTTGATAGATTATATAAAGTGCAAGAAATGCAGGCACAATGTTGTTGGATAAAAAGTAGGACTTTAGAACGGTATATGGAATGGTTGATGTTTACCGATAATACTGTTTTGATTAGCGACAGTTGAAAAAACTGATAAGATAAAGTAAATGTGAATAAGAGTAGGGTAATAGAATAATTGAAAACAAATAAGATGACATATGTTAGTAATAGATGGTGAAAAATTTAGATTCGTCTATGTTGGAATACATACTGTATAAAAGGAGTGATAGCAAGATAAAAAAAAATAAGGCAAGAGGGCACCATGACGTGCACAAGACATGAATAAGTAAAGTGAGCGGTTCAAAGAAGCAAGGGATTACTAACACAACTGTTTTGTATGTAAGAGAAGCAAGAATATCTAATACAAATTAAAGAAAAGGGGGTTCAATTTGGTTGAGGTTAACTATCTGTGCAGTGAATGCCGTGCAAGAGTTATTGAATGCATAAAGATGTAGTAATGCACACATGGAGAAGTAAAAAAAAAAAAAAAGATGAGGTTGTTCAGGTATGTAGAAGGAATTTATAACAATAGATTAGTAAATAAGTGAACACTGCTATTACTCACATTGTTTTAGTCTGCAGCTCATCCCTGTTACGGGAATCTGGTAATGTTGAAACACTCCTCCATTGCATCTACTTGCACGAAAGCTGACACTTCTAGAATGCAGAATACTATTCTCCTATTCTTTTTTTTTTTATTTTATTTTATCAACATCTCCTCTATTACATTCGCTCAGCATCCCCTCCGTCTGTCACGCACCCAATCCCCGGAACCATCCAAATTATGTTAACTATTCATCAACCTATCATTCTCACTCGTGAACAAGATACTTCAAAATGATTTTATTTATCGTTATATCCCATGCGCTACCCTTTACCACTTCATCCGCGATTCTTTTTATATTTCACCATGTTAGCACTCCATACTTTATATGTTCTACACATTTTTCATCATTAATAAAACATCCCATTTCAATTCTACAATAGGAGTTGGTTCAGCTATTCTGAACGCTTTTCATTTCTCCTCATAAATTTTCAGCTTTTCGTTATTTACTTTTCTTCTTACGACAATATAAGTAATTTCATTCAGCTGCTTTGCTGGACAAAAAATATCAAAGCACTTTACTATATTTTTGCATAGCTTCTTCAGCACACAGACAACTACACCCTCCATTCATTTAATCCATTTCTAGCAATTTAACTTCATCACCCATCTATTCTCTTTTCCTTCCGTTACGTCACTCTTACATCCATTATATTACTGAATAGCTATTGAACAATCTTACCTCCTAAACTTGAAGTACTTGTTTACAAAATAAAAACCTCTCCAAACTGAAAAGCCTTCCTGAGATTAATTGCAGATTGTTATCACCCTGCAAATAGACTCTTCAGCTGTCTTAAGCTCTCTCTTTTATCTTTCACAAAGTTTTTCTCTTAATGCATAACTTCCCAGAATATTAATTTCCTAATTCCAGATTGATTTAAACACCCTCATTCTTTTTTAGATCTATATCCTTATTACTTTTCTATGAAAGAAACCTTCATACACTTTCTCCAGCCAAAATTATAATGTCTAGTCTTTTGCATTCTTACGGCTACCTCAGTTACCTTCCCTTATTTAGAGTGGAACAAATATTCCACATATATTTCCATTTACAACATACTCTCATCAAGACATAATATACATGTAGAGACTCACTTGATGTTAAATCAGTCATAAGATGGGTTTACGGAGGACAGTCTTATTGCAAGGTTCTTGAAAATGTGGTAGCCATTTTATTTTATAATCTGAAGTTTTACATATTGTAATGCCTGAAAAGATCTGTCAAGGCCAGAGATAGAATTTGTACCAACCGTGTGTCACACGATCGTACATAGTAACGAAATTTCATTTTATGTAAATATCATGCTTGTATCTTCGCTCTCCCCTTGCACTAAAAAGAACCTGAAATAATATGTATGTTTTTTTTTCACAGTTAACTGTTAACTGGTGTGGTATCAGTTGAACAGAAAATTAATTTCCTGTTGTATTGAACCTGAAATAACGTGTCTGTTTTTCTCCCTGTTAACTGTTAACCGGTATGGTGTTCATTGAACAAGAAATTTCCTGTTGCATTAAGTTTTTGTATATAAAGGCGAGTGTCTGTAATAAAGTTACTCAGTTGCTTTCATCCTGTGTTTGAGTCACAACCTTCTCTCGGCTTGTCACATTGGTGACCTCGGAAGTCGACTTGCTCCTACCACCTTCCACTCCCCCTCGCCCCTCCTTCGTTGGTACTATGGCAGACTCTACAGAAGTTGGCGCGGCGGCTGCCCCATTGGAACTTTTGTCATGCACCAGCGGAGAGGTTTTTGCTTGGTTTCAGTGCACAAAAGTCCAGTTTCGCATCAAGGTCGTGACTCGCTCAACCACAAAAGCAGATTATGTTCTCGCGGCGATAACCGAGGACGCCTTCCCGGAAATATCCGACTGGCTTTGTGAACAAGGAGACACCACAATAGCGTATGACACCCTCAAAACATACCTTCTGCAGCAGTACTCGCCGTCGCCAGCCGCCCGTATAGCAAAGCTTTTTCAGCATTCTCAACAACCATTGGGGAACCAAAGGGCTTCGCTCGCCCTCAGGAAAATGACCAGTGCCGCTCGCGTGCAACCTGCCGCAGACGGCTCTCCTCATGAGGTGAACCTACTCCGTGCCCTTTGGATGCGCAGTTTACCCGAACCTGTACATGCTGCCATACCCGATGTCGATAGTTTACCCATAAAGGACTTGATGACCAAAGCCGATGCCCTTATGGACAGCCACTTCAAGACCTCCATCAACGCCTCCACTCCTGACAAAGAGGACGCCTATTCAACGTCAACCGAAGCTGACGTGAATGCCGTAGGACATACACGCCTACCCCATGACATGCCGAAGTGGCGACAAAGCCACTCACCACCTACCACTCTCTCGCGCCCCAACCAACGACTTCTACAGCCACTTACTGCCTCCCATCCACTGCAGTTTTGCTACTACCACACCAGATTTGGAGAAACTGCGAAGAAATGTGCCAAGGATTGTCAGTGGCCAAAAAACGTGTAAGTAGGCCATCCCTCGTGGCGGTGGCGTCCCGTGTTTCTAACCTTTTCTTTTTACATGATGCATGAGTGGGCGTGCAGTTTTTGGTAGACACGGGTGCTGGTTGTTCTCTTTTGCCAAGGAAACTCTTCAGGACACAACATAGTCTGTCTACGTCTGCTGACGTCCGCCTGGTAGCTGCCAACGGATGTGCGATAGCCACCTACGGCTACGAGAACCTCACATTATCGTTTGGAAACGGTGAATTTAATTGGAAGTTTCTCGTTGCTGACGTCACATTGCCAATCCTCGGTTCGGATTTCCTCTCTCATTTCCACCTTCTGGTCGATGTCATCCACTGACGATTGGTCAACGCAGATTCGTACTTGTCGACACCTCTTCAATCCGTCCCCTCTATCCTCAATCTCTACATCAGCCCACCCATGGATGCGTACGCCTACCTCCTCACATCGTACCCAGAAGTTTTCTGTCCAAAACTTCACCAAACGCCCACTGCTCCTGCCAAGCACGGTATTTATTATCATATCAAGACGACGCGACGCCCAGTCTTCACAAAGTTCTGACGTCTGGCACCGGAACAATTGGCAGCCGCCAAACAGATGTTCGCCGAAATGGAGGAAATGGGTCTTTGCCAAAAGACCTCCAGCCCATGGTCGTCCCCATTACACATCGTTCTGAAGAAAGAAGGCTCCCTCCGTCTATGCAGGGATTACAGGTGCCTGAATATGCAAACAGAACTGCTTACTATTCCCTCCCAAACATCGCTGACATGACCTCCTACCTGCACAAAGCGAAGGTTTTCTCTACGCTCGACCTCCAGAAGAGTTATTATCTGGTACTTATGAACCCAGAAGACATCCCCAAGACCGCCTTGACCACTCTGTTTGGTACATACACCTTCAATTACTCGTATTTTGGATTTTGTAATGCTGGGGCCACGTTTCAATGTCTCATGGATGGCATCTTAGGGGACCTCCCTTTCTGTGTATGTTATGTGTACGACATACTTGTGTTCTCCTCCTCAAAAGAGGAACACCTCCATCACCTGCGCATCGTGCTCGACCGCCTGCAACAAAACGGCCCTGTAGTCCGGTACCACAAGTGTACCTTTGGCGCCAACAAAGTGTCGTTCTTAGGGCACCGCATCACTCCTGAAGGAGTCCATCCCCTCCCTGAGAGGGTAGCAGCCTTTCAGAACTTCCCCGCGCCCTCGACCGTCAAAGCTCTGCAGGAGTTCTTGGGCATGATCAACTAATATCACTGTTTTCTGCCAGCCATTGCCGCCACTCTTGCTCCCCTCTACGCCACCCTCAAGGGCCAGTCAAAGGACCTGAAGTGGGGTCCCCTTCAAGAAGCAGCCTTCTGCAATGCAAAGAAGGCCCTATCAACTGCTGCAGCTCTCACTTTTCCTATCCCACATGCCCCTCTCCTTCTCTCCACCGATAACAGCGACGTCGCTATTGGTGCATTACTCGGCTCGTCACATTGGGGGTCACTCCGGGGTCACCAATGTGATGAGCCAAGAGAGGGTTGTGAACTCAAAGGCAGGATGCAATCAACTGAGTTATATTGTTATAGAACACTCTCCTTTATATACAAAACCTCAAGGCAACAGGACATAACAAGTTTACAAGACAGACAATGTTACAGAGGAAACAGCAGACATGAATTTTCATGTTCGTTTAGTGCGAGGGAAGAGCGAAGATACAAGCATAATATATGCAAAAGGAATTATGTACAATTGTATGACACACGGTTGGTACAGCTGTGTGATATTTAACGAAGCTATAATCCTGACAAGAATGAATAGGATTACGAGGGCAAACTAAAACCAGGAAGATGGAACAATGAATGTTTGCATAGATGGTGTAAGTATGAGAGTATTATAGCCTCACAGCTATTTTGGAGTAAATATCATTAATGATAATAATAACATGGGAGAAGTGAGTCATAGAATAAGTCATGCAAGAAACATAACTGGATATTTGGAAAAGACTCGGTTGAAATTTAAAGTCTTTGGAAAAATTTAAGGGATTTTAAAAGACACATCCGTTGTGAGAGCAAAGTTTCTATGTTGGTTGTATGTGGCATCCAAAGTATAGAAAAGAGGAAGAATTGTATATTTTTAAAAGTTTTGAAAAGGTCATATCAGGTAGAAAAAAAAATAATCCTAAAATATCCAAGTAGGTTCGGTATTTTAGAAAGAAAGAAAGAATGATGAACTGGTGAAAGGAATGTACACATTTGGAATGTTAACAGAAATTAGAATGTCTCAATGTCTCAAAGTTTTTATTAGTTGAAAGAAATTTATATTCTAGCAATATGACAATGATGAAGGACATACTGTACATAAGGCGTTCGACATGCTACTGATGATCATTCTGTGTATGTGTGGGCAGCGGTGATATTACGAAAATTAAATGATGTAATATCATTGAAATTAAAGTGCGTAAGAGAGGTATTTCTTCTTCCATGTGTGCATTTTTTAATGAGGTATAGACAGATAAAGAGGAATAGAGTAAGAAAAAAAGACTGAACAGACTAAGGAAATGGAGGAGACAAATAGGTGAAAGATAGAAGTTGTCGATATGGGATGCTGGGGAAACTCCTGGAATTATTAAAACAGTTCTACTTTTTATTCACTGTTTGTTAACGAGAGCAATTTATATTACAATCGTCTTCACTTTGGAAGAAAGTAAGGAAAAAGTCAAGATTTGTATTCGGCATTAACTATAATCATTAATCTCGAAAAAAAAAAAACTTTTACAATGGAAAACAAGGGGACATTTTACTTTTACTTTTAGTTTCTGATAACAGTAGCTGAGGCTAAGTAGGCTATCTATTTTTATAAAAACAGTTTAGATTAGCAAAACTTTTGGCTCTTTGAAGAATAACTTTTAACTTCATATAAAAGGAAGAGGATTTGCTCGATTCGTTTTCAAGGGAGTATATTTTAAAACTAATTTCAACTCAGGAAAAATAGGTTTTCTTGGATTTGCATATGTTAAATGATATTTTCAATTATACCAACAAAAAGTGTTCAATTATCAATATAATATCTTTGACATTTGACATTTTAGCAGCTGTTTGCACATCCTTAATTTGTTAAGAGATTTTACATTTTTTTATTTCAATTAAAGGACATGGATTAGTTTAATTGACCCGGAGATGTTTTACAAAGAACAAGGTTCCTTGAAAAGTACCAAAGATGAAATCCAATTTCAAGTTTCGTGTCTGATAAATATACTAAAATACATCTGTGTTCCCGATGGCCTTCAGCTAAATATAAGACAATGGTGATCGTTTGGACGTAAACAGAAAATAACTGGGGAAAAAATCGAGTATGAAAGGTTATGACGCCATTTTTACATCAGATATAAAATAGTTTTTGTCCTTAGTGAAAACCTTTCATGCATATCCCAAGGACACAGGAGTTCTTGACATAAAAGTAAAAGAAGCCTTTATGCAAACCTAAGATTTTTTAAAGAATGAACGTCAGCTGACCTAAAAACTACAAGCCTAAGGGTTTGTGCTTACTTCTTCCGTCCTCGTCCTAATGTAATCAGTCCGAGTATAAATTTGATTTTATCTTTCACGTATCTCTTCATATCTTATACGGAGGTTTCAAGTGAGATCTGTATTTTTATTTCTTTGTGTGTTCTGTTATAATAGGTAAAGTACTTCATTTTCGTTGACTCCTGGTAGCAGTTGCTATTACCCTTATCCCCTTATCACTTAAAAAAGCATTGAAATTTTAAAAATAATCATCGACACTATTTCTTTTCAATGAATTATTAAAGAACGAAAAGAGGCTCCATTCACACCAGGACTCTTAACTTTGAAGTAATCTTTCCCATATGTGACTTGAATCAAAATCCTTCCCAAAAATATTATTTATCTTTTTTTTATCATTTTTCTCGAATAAAGGAGTGAGGTCTCAAATGATAAGCATATTTGATAAATACAGAAATTGATTGGATGCTGATCAAACGAAATTCCTTGAATAACAAAGATCCCATTCAAAGCAGAAATCACAAAACAGAGATGCATGAATCATTGTCTCTAAAGCCTCTCGTTATATTAGGTATGGTTCAACTTCAAAGGACGTGGATATCAAGAGGACTCCCTTAGATACAAAGGACAGTTCAATTCAATGTAAGATTCGCAAAAATGCTATCAAGAATTTCTCTATGGCCTTACAACATAGTAGTTTTACATTTATTAATACTATTATTATTATGATTTTTTTAAGCTTCCAGTAAAAAGACATTAAAATTATAAATACTCCCACCAATTTTAACGTATTTAGAACACGATAATTAATTTTCCTATGAACACTAGAACATTTTTCTGATGGTATACAGCATAGAGTATATAAAAGACCCTTTATTGATATCATATATCTAAGATCTACTTTCAATGTCCTCAGATAAGAGAAACGTAGACAAAAATTGGATACTTAAGGATCAGTAAAGTACAAAACAGATTTTGACCGAAGCAAAAAATCTATTTTTGGGAGAGATAGCCCTGTCGTCCTAATGGAAGGTTTCTAAGAGCAGCTTCCTAAGGGATATTTGACTACAGTGATATTCCAACAGAGAATTTACCTTTAGGTCTCCAGAATTCTAACTCCTGGCGCGAATACCCTTAAAATTTCTGTCAAGGATATCACATAGTATCAGGGGACGTATTCGTGACAGGCCACATAGCAATCTCGCCCCGAATAGCACTTACACTTCGAGGGGGAAAGTGGCAAAATTAGAAGGGGAGCCGTATCAAGGTTACCCTACTTCCCATACTACCATTGAGTATCACGATAGTGCCTTATCTAAGATGGCGGACATTCCTTGTAGCATTGAGCATGGTGCTACTGATACAGTAGTTTCGGGAGGAATTCTACGAAGATCTTTTCTATAAAAAAGGAGGGTGGGTCCATCAGGACAACTTGGCTATCTCTCCCAAAACTAGATTTTTCGCTTCGCTCAAAATCCGTTTTTTTGGGTTCAAGCTATGTCGTCCTGATGGAAGTACACCAGAGCATTAATATATCTTTGGACTTTCATCAGTGCTTTAACCTTGGGACAATATTTCTATGCTCATCTGGACCATTTGAGACAAATGACGTTACCGTTATCCGTCATTATCACTAATCATAAACAATGTTAGTGCTTCCTGCCCCCTGCAGGGAAGAGTCATTCTAGACGACAGAAAAGGAGCCTCAAGGTTAGCATATATTGTATGAACAAACATAAGTATTCACTGTGTATACAAACGGTCTCAAGGTTTTTATATATTGTCGGAACCGTATCAGTGTCCATTATATCTATTGTTTGTAAGCATACAATGATATGCAGTTTACTTACATGCATAAGTCAAAGAACTCTGGCATCTTAAATATGCAAATTGCCGGGTGAATTAGGGCCCAATTACATTCTAATAGACATTTATTTCTAATAGATGAATAAATGAAATAACAAATGAAGTGAATGTAGCATAAGGGAATTATACAAGTGACGTATACAGATATTATTCTCCATTTTTAAAAGGAAAAAATGATGAGTGCCACTCTCAGACTGAAGAAAAAAATTGTAATAAATATTTGCCCTTACAATTTCTGTAAATGTTGTATTCTATCGACACTGTGTACTACGTACACACGGCACGATTGTTATCTTGTATAACTCCTCACCTGATATTTTGAACAGATTTATTGTCACCATGGTAAGACTCATTTAAAGGGTATCACACTGAAAGTGCTGATACCTTCTCCCTTTAATTGACACTCAAAATCAATTAACTGTTCATTGCAGAATTAGACAACAGGTTTTAATACACTACCTGCCGCCACCACATAATGCTTCAGTTCATGGACCTGCTTAGCATAGTGATTTCCATCCAGTATATGAGCTAAGACGCTAAAAGTCCATATACTGAAAAAAGTTCACTGATGAAGCAATTTTCCTTGGATCATGACCTGCCGGTTTACTGTCAGGATCTGCTCTATGAATAGAGTCGGTGAGCTTCACCCTCAGTTGTTTTAGGGATAAATTTGATCCAGAGGTTTCTCCTTTAAAGATCTGTCCTCCCTTGAAGTCTGAAGTTCTACGAAGATAGACCTTAGACACTCTACAGGACATAGAGAGACATGTTCCTTAAGAGGGCCGATTCTCCAGGGCCCCCACATCTTAGTGGGTAGCTCGTTCTTAGCAAGAAAGGTTGGATCAGGAAAGAGATTCAGTTCTCCCGCTTCTGTGAACTGAATGTGGCCCTCATCTCTAGATAGGGCCACTATTTCACTAACTCTAGCCCGAGAGGCTATAGCGAACAGAAAAATAACCTTTTGGGTTAGATCATTGAGGGAACAATCTTCATTGTTCACAGATGAGGCATAATGTAGAACCTTGTCCAAAGACCATGAGATGGGCTTTGGTGGTGCTGCAGGCCTAAGCCTTGCACATGCCTTCGGGATCTTATTAAGGATTTCATTCGCCAGATCCACTTGAAAGGCATATAGAAGAGGTCTAGTCAAGGCTGACTTGCACGCAGTTATCGTGTTGGCCGCCCGACCATGATTATGAAGGTGGACAAAGAAGGACAGACAGAAGTTCATTGAAATTTCTTTCGATCCTTTTGCTTATATAAAACTAACCAACTTTTTCCAAGATGACTCATATTGTCTTCTAGTTGACTTAGACTTGTATTCTTCTAAGAATTCTATATTGGCTTCTGGGATCCCAAATCTTTTTCTAACTGCTAGGGAAAGAAAATCATTAAATGAAGGGTTTGGGCTCTTTGTGATAGATTGAAGGCAATTAACTTCTGAACCCTCTGAGATAGTACTGGGTTCAATACTGAGGCCAGCCTCAGCCTCAGTTCCTTCACTAAAGGGAACCGGTTGCTCTTGAGCTACTTGGGAGCCACTCCTCCCTGGAAGGATCTCAGCATGTTGAGGACCTTCAGTAGGAGATTGGATGGGATGAGCAGGAATTCCTGAGTCCTTCCCTGCTATACTAGAGGCATGTTATCTTCTGTTATCTCCACTAGAGGATCCTCGTATAGGGCTACATATCGAGGTATTTTCTTGATGATACTCGTAACGAAGAGGTCGATCTGCAGTTCAGTGACTTTTTCCCATCTGGGAGAGAATAGGTCTGCATCTGTGGACCATTCTAACTCTATCAGCCTGAGCACGAGTAGAGAATCCGCTGTCACATTGCAGATCGATTGTACATGAACTACTGATAGGTGCCATCCTTTTAGGCAAGGGATGGCTAACATTACCTAAACTATATGAGACGCTCTCTAGCCTTGTCAGTTCTGACGTCTCATTATCTCTTCGATGCCCCAGATCAGCCTGAGGACGTCTGATCTGCGTGGAGATAGTTTCCCCACCCCTGACAGGACTAACATGTCCTTGGATGAAAATGACTGAACCCTTGGACTTTCTTCTGATGGGAGTGAACACCCCATTCTTCCGACTAGGCATCCATGCAGCTGATCTTCAATAGTCGGAGTAGTTGCAAGGGCATGGTCTTCAATAGGCTTCTGGCCTTTGACCATTGTTAGGGAAGCGATTAGGGAAAGACTGATATCGGTCTTTTTAGATCTCTTCAAGCATCTGATGTGTATCTTCTCCAGACTCTTAACACATCTTTCAACTGTGCATTTAGCACTGGGTCTGTCACTATTGCAAACTGGAAAGAGTTCAGAACTCCTCCCTGTTAGCGTCTTGGAATCCTGACTGATTACCATAGTCTCTTGACCAACCCTGCGATCTCCTCTAACATCCCCAAAGGAAAGGAGAGCTGGTGTGACCACAGGTTTCAATGGTGTTTTAACCATTGAAGCCTTTGAGCTGGAGGAAATCGAGACTTTTTGAAGCTGATTTTTCATCCCCGATGTTTCAGGAACCGGATCACTTCCTTGGATGCTCATAGACTAGCCACTTCAGGTGCTGCCCACACCAGCCTTTCGTCCAGGTACTTTATTACCTGAACCATTTTTGCGTGACTGTGTCTTCCAATCCCGTGAAGATACTTAGGACTGTGTTTAGTCCAACAAGTATCTTTCTTAAGACATACGTTATCCTCTGTAACATGAATTCTAGGTAGAAAAAGAGGGGGCGACTGACTAGAAGCTGCCAATAGGCATCTTTTAGGTCTGACAAGACTGTGAACACCCCTTTTTTAAATAGGGTCCTTATGTTCAGAAGGATTAGCATTCTGAACTTGCTGTTTTATTTGAACTTGTTGAGTGGCAACAAGTCCAGAATGACTGAGTTTTCTTGAGTCCTTCTTGTGAACACCAAACAGCTTTCCCTGGAATTCGATGGACTATACTTTCCTTACCACCTGTATGCTCTAGAGCTCCAAGGTATACTCTTCCAGGATTGGGTTGGAGTGTAGGAAGAGTTGAGGAAATGATGGTGGAGGCATGTCTATTTTCCATCCTAGTCCCATCTTGATTAGGTCTTGGACCCAAGGATCGAAGGTCCAGCAATCCTGAAGGAACCTCCCTCCTACCAGAAGCGTCTCTGATTCACCTGACCAAAAGGTTTACATCTTCGACCGCCTGCCTGTGGCACCGCGGTCATTGAAACTGTGGGATGTTTTTGAATAGCACGAGGAAAATTTCTAGACTTTTCCGTCATCCTTTTAGGTTGGGGACCCACATTCATGGAAGACTTTCTCTTTGAAAAGATGTCCTACTTCTGGAGAAGTCCTATGTTCTCCGTGGTGGCTTTCTCAATCATCTCTCTAACTACCTCGTTTGGAAAGAGGTCCCTACTCCAGATGTTGGAAGATATTAGCTTCCTAGTTTCGTGTTTCACAGTTGCAGCAGCGAACACAAACTCCCTACAGGCTCTCCTAGCCTTCATAAAGGCATAAAGGTCTTTTACTAAGGTAGCCATATGCATTTTGGCCAGGAACATGAACATGTCTGGGGTACTTTGATGGGCTGAACACAACTCTATGCAGTTGTGTAGGGATAGAGAGGCTGCAAGTCTCTCCTTTGTCTCTTTTTCCTTGCACAAAAGAAACTCAGAAAGTTTAGGGAGATTCTCGTTAAACTGTCGTCTAGCGACATCCGCGTCTAGTTTTCCTACTGAAAAGGTTAAATGGACTTCCTTCCAATCATTCTCCTGCCTGGGAAAGGCTGGTGACAGAGGCTTGCACTCCTCGAGTGAAGGACATGGTTTACCTGCCTCCACTGCCTTGGCAAACGATTTAAATGCCTTCCCTGTAAAGGGGAATGACATTGAAGCAGGAGCAAGAAATGTGGGGTGTCTGTTACTTACGAACACTTTCGACACCGAGTAACCCGCCTTTCTTAGGCTACTTGACAAGATAGCCTGTGCCTTATCATGGTCGAGAATCATGATCTCCTTCAGTTCCGTTTCTTTTTCTGACGTCAGTTCATGCTTCAGTCAAATGAAGCAATTAGGGAAAGCGTCAAAGCTTAGCCAAAACTGGATTTCGTCTAAAGGAATAGCACTCATCTTCTCCGAGATGTAGATTTTGCTGTCTAAAATCGGCCTAAGCTCCGCATACCTCCAGGGATTGATTTTGGAGCATGTCGGAAGGTCTTGGTCTCTGTGTCATTTGTATGACCCTTGGGGAGCTACAAGTAGACCTTTACAGAGCTCTATCTTGGATTTCGCTTCCTCCTGTTTGCCTTGTTTGTGAAAGTTTTCTATTAGACCATTCATGTCGGCCAATAATTAGTCCATTTTGTCTAATAGAGGGGTAGAAGGTGAATATGTCGATGATAACGGCTGTAGAGCCGGTACAGGCGGAAGCAATTCCGGCATGACATTGTCCACCTCTTCCTGTGGGGACTTCCTGCCCTCCGTTCCAAAGGCTATCTGGACCCAGGGAGGTGCAAATCGTGCCTGAGGCACCATTATTTCCCTACTTGCTTTCGGGAATAGTAAGCTACGCATCCTATCATTAGGTAGTTATGGTCCCGGAGAGATTTTCTGGAATCCTCTTACCCAGTTCCGTAGTTTCTAACGAGCTGCCTCCCTAGACTCCATCGACTTGGGATTATCGAAACCCTCGGACTTTAAGGTCTGACATATATTGCAAACTTGTTGTTCCAATAATGCAGGGATTCGGAAATAGTATTGCAAGGGGCATGAAACCTGCGTGTATTATGACCATAAAAGTACTTAATCTTGATATTGCAGAAGACTGCAACACATGTCATCTGGGGTTCCTCCTGTAAAGAAAGAAAAGCAGATTGAGTATACAATTGATTATCTCTCTGATAAGCAATATGTAAAGTCATCTTTTCACTAAAATAGCTTAGGATAGTAAGCTGGAAATGGATAGTGGGAGACACATACTTGTGTATCCCTTGCAAGCAAATGCTGTTACCTCCCCTCAGTATTAACTATAAAGAGATTCCTTTACCAAGGAAAAAGTGTAAAATGCCACTGCGCCTTTTTATATTTAACACTGTGGGGTAAGGATGACTGATTTTTAATCAGAGTATTGAAATAATTCTATTCTTTCAATATAGGAACGGTCTCAGCAGAAGCACGCACAAGGGTACCCAAGATATGTTAGAAATTAACTACTCTATAATCATACTATAGTTTTCTGTTTGCAGTATACACTATATTGCAAAATACCGACTACTGTATAATTATATATATTGTAGTTCAGCCAGTGGGCTGCCATTATGGCTAGCATCTGATGGCACGGTTCAGCCGGCATGACGCCGATTCGACCAGGATTTATAAAAGACATATATTTGCGTATCCTACCCAGCCCATTTGCTGTGACCTTCCCTTCCAATATTAAAATCCTAGAGTTTCCTGATCAGGGAAACTCGAGGATAAGGGTTCTAACCTTTTAAGGATAGAAGTGTACTACCACTAGCCCTTTAATTTTTTTAATATTGTAGGGTAAAACAAACTGATTTCTAATCAGAATATTGAAGAAATTCTATTCTTTCAATATAGGATTGGTCTCAGCAAACACCTGGGTAAGGATACCCAAGATATATTGGAAAATAACTACTAGTATAATATATACAATAGTTTTCTATCTCCAGTATATCCTATACTGCAAATATACTGTCTACCTGTATAAACATATACTGTAATTCAGCCGGCATATAGCCGGCATAGCTAGTCCCTGCCGGCGCAGCCAGCATGCTAGCTGAAAGAGGGAGAGACAGAATGGAGTGAAGGCTGCCTTATTATTGTATATGTATACAATAATTAAGGGTATAAATTTCTTATTTACTGCCTTTCTCCAGAAAAAAAAAGTTCAAATGGAAGGGGAGAATGTAACATTCAGGCTTCCATCCCGCCACCAGTACCATCATCGGTATGGTCCGGCCGGCACATGGCCGGCAGGCTAGCACCCGGCACCACTAGTACAGTCGGCATACTGCCGACTGAGTCAACACCTGTCTGTGGCGTGTCAAGAATACGTCCCCTGATACTATGCGATATCCTTGAGAGAAATTTTAAGGATATTCGTGCCAGGAGTTAGAATTCTGGAGACCTAAAGGTAAATTCTTTGGGAATATCACTGTAGTCCAATATCCCTTAAGAAGGTACTCTTAGGAACCTTCCATCAGGAAGACATAGCTTGAGCCCAAAAAGTAGAAATTATAAAGATAACATAGCTGTATTCAGTATATGAACTCAATGCCCGTTATCCTAATGAATTTTAATTTCGAGGGAAGAAGAATGGCAACTTTTTAAAGGACATTTATTTTCCTCGAATATGACTGCAAAGGGTTAGAGGGAAATATTGTAGTACTGAAAAAATAATAACAATATTACTTTAGCACATATAAAAATCATTTAATATTTATACGAATAATCTGAATATCAGATATATTTGTCATTTCAGGAAAATTATAAAACATCAATATATATATATATATATATATATATATATATATATATATATATATATATATATATATATATATATATATATATATATATATATATATATATATATATATATATATATATATATATATATATATATATATATATATATATATATATATTGAAAAAAAAAAAAACGTCGATATGATGCTTCTCGAATAATAATTTTGCTTGTAATTGAAAAAAAATGATGAAATGTATTCATATAGATTCCAACCATGGCATTTGCATAAGAGTTTATTCCTGGAATTTTATATATATGAAAAGTAATGGTCATTATTAATTTTCCTAATTGCTTTGGAATGCATAACTTCCCCCGGGACACCATCCTCTACTTGCATTTAGTAGGAATTAGAGAAATAGTCGTAGATATGATAATGCCATGAAATAAAGAGAAGAGAGGCGATGGAAAAGATGGATAAGAGGGATAAATATTCTGAGATAAACTCTAAAAACACCCCAAACGATAAAATTGTTCTTTGAAGAATAATAATAATAATAATAATAATAATAATAATAATAAGAAGAAGAAGAAGAAGAAGAAGAAGAAGAAGAAGAAGAAGAAGAAGAAGAAGAAGAAGAAGAAGAAGAAGAAGAAGAAGAAGAAGAAGAAGAAGAATAGATGAAATAACCCTCAAATTTCTTCATGAATAAATATAGTACCAAGAAGTTCAGCAGGAATTATGAAAGATAGAAAAGAAAAGTAAATACATCTAGGCCAAGCTGATACATTTCGTTATATAAAAACAATTAAATATAAAAGAATATATTTATCTGTGGAAGAAATTTTTCTTATCGTTTGAACCCGTAAAATAAAAAGATAATAGTTTAAAGAAAATTAATCAATTAAAAATAAAATTCTCATTCTTCTAAACAGAAACTCATATAATTAATTATTCAGGTCCCACAAATGAATTATATAAATAAATGAAAAAGACGTCGATTCAATTTATATAAAATGAAAAAGGTTATGTATATTAAACTAATTAAAACGCAAACATTAATGGTTATGAACCGTTATGGGAACTAATAAGTTTATTAACCATTTGAATTTTTTGTTGCACTGCACTGCTCAGAATTCATCATTACTTAATTAAAATTGAAGGAAGAAAAACAAAAACAATGAATATCAACATTTGATTGGTCAGGAAGACTAAGCTAGTTTCTCTGAAATATAGGTTTTATACATAAAACTATTCTCACTGTAATAAACTAAAAAAAAAATAAAAAACCGAAGAAAATATAGAAGACAAAAAATTAATAGGAAGGTAAATCGAATACAATAGAATTATTAATTGAATTAATACATCAAATCCTATTTCACCAAACCTAAAATAATTTATCATAAATTTTTCGTGAAAAAAAGAAAAACACTTAATCCTCATTACTTTCCTTCGTAATTGATGGAGATAGACCTGGCAGAGATGAAAATGAGAGTCGTATTCTCAGGTTTCCGCATTTTTACGTAGCATTGTGTGGAGATGCTGTTAATGCGAGGTCTGGAAATGCTCTGGAAACAATGTGTGGAATCTAATGCTTGCAAATCGTGCGAGTTGCGCAATTCGAAAATTCCTTTCATGCAAGACCAGATAAATGTGTCCGTGTAAATCTCTACGAGTCTTTGGATGAAGGCTGGAATGGGTATTACATGGGTGGTTGTAAAATAAAGAAGGCGTCTTATTTTTGTTATCACTTATATTCTAATAACTGAATAGAACTTGCACAAGTGCATAGAACTAAATTAAAGTTAGGCCATTTACATACCTAAATATAATACATACATTTCCACCTTTTGCAGAGTAAATCATAACAGTTTTTGAATAAAATGTCACTTTTCATTCAATACAGTTATGAAGTAATCTGTAAAGCCTCCTGTCAAACAGAAGAACGATATAAAAAAAATATGTTTCAGATAAATATCTTCAATTTGCCTAAGAAGACCGGCTGATTCTTTCTATATAATATTATATAAGAGTAATCTAACAAACGCTTAAATTAAAACTTTTTTTTTTTTTTATTTTGAAATTATGATAAAACTGTTTATGGAATCAGTTCTTTCTTTGCAATAGTAAAAGCTTGAACAATGGTTACTGTGTCATATGCTTCAACTGTTTTACTTACATTGACATGATGTACAAGAAACCTCTACATCAACTGATACTAATTCATTCAAATCCTTCACGTTCATCGTCAGCTATTCACATTCTCATGACCTTTCTTTTATCTATATTGAGATATTTTCTTAGCTATATTTCAAGTGAATTTCTCTATTATTATTTTTAAATCCTCTGAATTATACACCTCTCTGAATAAGCTTTCATGTTCCATTATCCCCACATAATTGAATCAACTTGAAATGCTCTGTTCTATCTTTTTATCATATTTTCAGTTTTTTTTTCTTTCTTTTTTTTTGGGGGGGGGGAGGGGTGGGGTGAGGAGGCGTCTTGTACTTATCTCCACATTTATCACTCATTCATTCTATATCAAACCCACAACGTTGTTTTTAACTTTCATTACAATTCTACTTCAACCTCCACTTTCAAAAAGTAAGGTTTGCTCAACATTCTCGTCCTTTCTAAGCTTGTATTTCATAAAAATCCAAATCATTAACAAATCGCTCCCAAATAACTTCTTCCTGTCATTAATCTATGAGCATGACACCATGCAGAACAAATGTTTCAAAAACAATGATAATAGCAGCAGCTTCAATTTTACAACCACACATAACAACCGTCATCGTACCAGTTTCTTAGTTTCCAGCTACCCAAGGTTAACGACCTTGTAGTTATCCTCTTAACCCTAGTTTTCGTAACAATTGGTATCGACTTACAAATGCTGCATTTCAAGAATAAATTCTTCTTCTTCTTCTTCTTCTTCTTCTTCTTCTTCTTCTTCTTCTTCTTCTTCTTCTTCTTATTATTATTATTATTATTATTATTATTATTATTATTATTATTGGTATCGACTTACAAATGCTTCATTTCCAGACTGAATTCATATAGTTTTATTATAATTATTATTATTATTATTATTATTATTATTATTATTATTATTATTATTATTATTATTATTATTATTATTATTATTATTATTATTATTCTAATCAGCTAAGCTACAATCCTAGTTGGGAAAGGAAGATCCTATAAGTCAAAGGGCTCCAACAAGGTAAATAGCCAAGTGGAAAAAAAAGTAAAATGAAAATTTCTTACTACTAAAACGGATGAAATAGTACACCTGAATAGTAAGTAATAATGACAGTAATGAATATTTGTGTAATTTGCAGCATATTTTCATAATAACGGACATTACGAAGATAACAACCAGGTCTTCATTTATCAGAATTCCAAAAAATGTGTCAGAAATATCTTTCAAATAGGGGTATTATAGTAGTTTTGGAAAATTATTCTTTTAGATAATGACTTGATGGAATTTTATATATTATATAGTTTAGAGATAACTAAATGAACTTGCTATGCGACCCCACCAAAAAAAAATCAAGTTCTTATCTTCAAAAAGTAGTTGAGATTTTTTCTTTTAAGAACATCATATGTCGATGACAAAATTTTTACTCTCTCTAAAGCATGTTTTTGCCTATCAGGAATTTTTGTCACTCCATTAAAGTGACGTTTTTTCATTACGGACACATATTCCAAAAAATCTGCACTAGGGACCTGGTGTTGGTTACTGATAGTGATGGGTTTCTGTTTTCACATAGAGATATACGAAGAAACATGCACAAACAAACATACACATGTATATGTATATATACATATGTATGTTTGTATGTACGTATAAAGGTA